>NW_009647856.1:8608265-8628434 GCF_000708025.1 Charadrius vociferus | reverse complement strand
CATGCTACTTTGCACTTCATGTCTTTTGCCATTACATTCTGCATGGAGGTCCAGAACCCCCAAAATGTTGAGATCTTAACACCATTTCTCGCATATGCATATCCAGCAGGACGGCAAATTACAATGATATGGAGCGTGAGCTTCCATTTTATAATCGCGTGTGTTTAATAACCACAGAGCTTAGTGCCATTGGTGCCAACGTCCTGTAACTGCTCATCTGCCTAACATGGAGGCCTCTGTGCAAGACATCAACTTGGGGAACTGGACAGGCTTGCTGTGACAGCGTGTCATGGCTCCACGGACCCTATAGCTACCCTTTTCCTGCCAAAGGGAGTGCATGATGATAATAATAATAATAAAATGCTGGCTTGCAGTATTTTTCTTTTTCTCATCCTTATGCCACAATGCCAAGGAAGTTAGAGAGAACACTGGCTACCCGAATGATGGATTTATGACTACAGCTGACGCCTTTTTTCCTTTTGTGAATCAGAAGTTTTAAAAAACAGGCGTGTGTCTGCTGCACAAATAGCCTGTATTAACAGAGTGCATCAGGATCCAATGCACATGTCGAGGCCCATGCTGAGCTCAGTTCAGAAATCAAGTGCTTGTCCACTGCGCAAAACCTCACGCACTAGTCAGACAGCAGAATCCCTTGGGTGCATTAAACAGACTGAATACAGTCTCTTTTCCCTATCAAACACATCTGGGAGTTGGAAAAGAAAGTAATTTTGGGGACATAATCTCTTCCTATGCTGTGTTTTCATTTTTTTGCGGGTTCTACTCAAAGAAATTCCACTCAGATGCTCTTTCTTCACCTAAAGGATATTTTATTTAAGGGTACAGACTACATTTGTAGACTAATCATATTTTGAGGTGATACATTTGACTTTATCTGGTACAGTAAATTTATCGAATCAACTTTTCTGGACATGAAGAATATATTTGCTGGTGCAATCAGGTAGTAAGAGCTTAGACTGAGATATGCAAACTTGTCCATGAAATTGGGCACTCATAGAAACCTCCTTCTACGTTTTAGAGGGTTTTTTTGTTGGTTTTTTTTTTTAATTAATGACATTCAAAAATGAAATTAATTTACATATAAGGTTTTCTGTTCGTATGTTCAAAAGGATTTCAAAAATTTAAGGAAATGTCCTGAAACTCATACTTGAGTGAGGTAAAATGTTTGCAAAGAAGATCCAAGAACGGGAAAAGCTATTTACTGTGATGAAGATGCCACCTTAACAATTAAAAACCCACATAGCAGAAAAAAAAAAAAAAAGTAGAGAACAGTGGATAATTTCATGTTTTGCCAAAAGTATCATTAAATAGGAAAACCAAAAAAGGAATTAACAGAAACTAAAGAATGCAGAAACAAAAACAATACAGATTTAGAAAGAGCCATTGAAGCCAAATCGTATGAACACTGAAATGGATTGACTTTCACTCTTTAGGAATATGCAGGCTATATCCCAAAGTAGCCGCGATGTGTAATGAACACTGCTCCAGCACACTGCAGCTTCTGGGGAGCCAGACCACGGGCAAAGGCAGTGAGGCACTGGGGCCAGTTTTAACTTTTTGTTTTCTCTGCATCTCACTTTTCCCACTGGATATCAGACTGTTTTCTTCCACTTTTTGTGAACTTTTCTCATTAGGTTAGAAGCCTTCTGACAAAGAGATCATCTGTTACATGCTTCTGCTGTGCCTCAGGCAAAAGGACCCCCATACCTTGGTCAAAGCTTTTACAGTTGCTCTAAGAACAATACAGCTGAATCCCACATGGACTTTAGTTAGTGAACACATTGATCTTATAGATGTGATACTTTTGGCTGCCAGTGTATATACAATGATAAGAAATGGCCATGATGTCTCTCACTTTTCCCTTGGCCTATGTTCAGTTTTTTCCAAAGCAACTATTAAACCACTAATGAATAAGAAGGAATGATTTTAACAGAGGGACATCTAAACTGCTTTTCCTTACTTAATTTTTGTAGTGGAAGACCTGACGGAGCTATGGAATAGGCATTAAATAATCAGATTGATTATCTTTACACTTATAAAAACTCAACAGTACCAGTCTTACTTTGCATTCAAGCTAAATGTACTTAATTTGCATGGAGAAACATTACTTTTTTCTTCGGGGAAACGTAAAAATAGAAGCTCAAGCAAAGTGACTATAATAACCAAAACTGCGTGACAGAAGACTTCAGATAGGAATTTCTGTTCCTTTATACCGTCCGCAGAGAAATTAGTGTAATTTTGCTTAACAAACAGTGAAATGACATAATTTAATCAGTAAAGGTACAGTTTGACACAGATTTAATTTGCTCTTCAATAATTTGAGAAGTTAGAACATTATTGAAGTAACTGAAGAATTTCTCCTTAAAATCAACAGGTTAAATGTTATGTACTGTGCCAAGCATGTAAGCACGATGGTCTCTCGACCTTTCACATTAATTCTGTTATCACTGGTGTCTCTTTTAACTCCCTCAATAGTTACATTGCAGGTAGAGGTAGTCCAGGTGTCAGGACTTAAAAATTCTGATCTTATTTATGATTCCACCTAAAACTCCATTATAGAAGAGTTCTAACACTTTCAGTGATGGAAAAGGAAACCAGTAGTATAAAGGAGAATTTATACACAGACCCAAATTTGCTCTGTCCATACAAGCCAGCCAGAAAGAAACCAGACCTGGCTCTGAATCTGTATACCTACACCAGCATGCTGCTGACCACAGCACAGTCATCCTACCATGTGCACCAGTTCTGGTTATCCTGGCATGGTACGCATGGAGCTTTGGTTGCCTACATGTCTCCACATGAAACTGCTCTCGGGTTTTGTACCCCTTTTTGTACATCTATTACAATCAAAAAGTCTTTTTCCCTCATTCAGATTGCAGATTGGCTGGTTCTTGCTCCCCGAGTAGCTACTCAAAACTGTGTTTTATCTTCATTGTTCAGTGGGTGGTCCTCTCCACCATTATTTATTACCTGCTGACGACAGAATGATTGGTTTCCTCCTGGGCTTTTCCATGCTTCTCCTTGCTAAATGCTATTGGAAATATTCCAGATATTTTTTTTTTTTCTTGGAATCTGCTGATTTTTCAACATTTATATGGTTTGGAGAGTTGAGGTAGGATTCTTCTTGCCTACTTTTGGGAGGGCAATCCACAGATTAAGACATCTATTTTTAGGTTTTAACATGCAGGTGTCTCCAGGCGGGCTAAGTATCTAAGTGGTGGAGATCCAGACCGCACAATTGGTGGAGCCTACAGGGCGATGGCACACATAAGTGTCTCCTCCTTGCTCTTTCTGATCTCACTGAGGACATTGCAGGCATAACAAGGAGCCTACGAGCCCCACGATGGCAGCCTGAAACCACCTACATCCCTTCCATTTCAGTTCAGCTCAGACTGAGACATAGCAATGACTCTTGCTCAGCTGAGTGTACTGGATTAAAATAAACAACATCTCCACCAACCTAAAGTGTGTAACTGCTTAATAATGCCTTAGTAACTCCTTCTGGCCTTCCCAGTTGAAATTTGAAAATTACAGATAATTACAAGCGGCAGAAAAGGAGTCTTATAACAGGAAGCGCTGGACAGTGTTAATAACAGGTTTCATTAACAGATCCACCTATACTGTATATGACAGCTGTATTAGGAAAAAAAAAACCACAGAAGATTAGACACTCAGCATAATAGGTATTAGTAAGTAAGCAAATTGTCTACAAAACCATACAAGAATCTTTCAGCTTTTTAAAATCCTCATTTTAAGCTGTAAATAGTGGACTCATGGCAAAGTCACACGCGTTCTAATAGCTATGAGAGCAGTTTGTCACAAAAATCTGCAAATAAAAAAGTAAGCTAAGATCCTGAGTTCGCCAAATATGGCAGATCCCTACCTAAGTCAGATTTTCTTGCTGTGCAATGGCTGTGAAGGTACCTCATAGGCTTCAGTAAAGAATGGGTACCTAAGTAAACACCCTAGTGAATGATGTCCCCGCTTTAAAAAGAATAAGCTGTCTGATCACACCAAAGCCATCAAAAACATGGTTTGATCTATTCTTTGGATGTGGAAAATCCACAGAATTGAGTTTTCTGTGGTTCTCTCTTTGCTAGTTAAAATAGCGCCTGTACCGATTTCTCTTGGATAGGAAACACACAGGGTCCATGTGTCAGTGCCCAGTGTGGAGCACCAAGCAACGATCTGGTGTGCTTTTTGCAAATAGTTCCCCAAGACTCAGCATCCCACAGTCAGGAATGCTTTAGTTTCTCAGCACCTTCTGCTTCCACTGTAGAAATTAATCATGAGAGGAAAATGCTTTGGGACATGCGTTATCTTCCTTGATAAATGTACAGCTACTAGCAGGCTGGAGCCTTCGTCTGATACACACCACTGCTTTTATTCTGAAATGTTCTTCTTCACATCCCTGTGGTTGCATGGGTCAGAGGCGAGGCAGAGGTTCCCCATGTTTTCAATTTGCTGAAAGAAACTGCGGTGAAGAAGACTGTCAGCCATATATGGTGGATATAGCGTGAACAGAGAGCAGTCAGCGAGAGCACTGTGTATATGTTTGATTTTGCTGCACGTGTGGTTTATAACTCACTGGAGTCTCTGCATCTCATTAGTTCTGGATGGATCTCTCCCACCAGGATAAGCAGCCTTCATTTCATGATGTTTTTGGTCTATCTGATTTAATACTAAGTGGACACAACAAGACTGATGACACGTGACAGTCCGTAGGCAAACCTGACAGGATTATTCAGGTAGTACAAGAGGGCTGGTAGGGTGCTCCTTTACTCTTTACTAGTTTTAGAGACAAATTGGTGAAATTTGGATCTTCTTAACAATGTTTGACAGATCAGCCGTGTTCTAGGAAACAGAACATAAGACAGGCTTGGTCCAGGACTCAAAGACTTGGACCATTTCTGCCTGAACTGCTGTATTTTAATCTTGAAGAAAAAACAAATGCAGACATGATATTAAGGAAGCAACAAGCAGACAAAGCCCAGCAACACCAGCACATAAAGACAGTTATGGAGGAATTGTAAGTGGGAGCACTGAAATAACTGCCTCTCTGGATGTCATTTGCCTTTCAGACTTGTGAGGACACTGCCCACAGATGGCACAGCCGCGAGTGGCCAGGACTTCCCACACCTTGTCCTGACCTACAGGAACCCGTCGATGGAGAGTAGTGAAAAGCATTTACCCACTGTGCAAAAGGAACGATGAATCCACGTAAATCTGAAGACTGAATGATGCTTGGATGGGAAGAAAGTGAGCAACATTCAGAACAAAATACGGGGCATATCATATGCTAGGGAGTGCTAGTGGGAACCGCAGTGAGGGATATAGGAGCCATAACTCCTACATTGTTTTTGAGTGTCCAGGGTGCATCATGGGCTAAGAGGTTTATAACCGATGGGTGTGTATCGTTTATGCGGATGATTTTCCCTTCAGGCACGAGCCCTTTGTTCACACCTTGGTCAGTCAGGGAATGATGAAATATTGAAACGTGGACTTGCATTGGCACGAAAGATGCAATAAACTCAGTCTGTATTTTTGTCAAAGAGAAGGCTGAGCAGTGATTTGATTTCAGTTTGTATATGCTTACATGACAAAGATACATTTGACAATAGTTTTCTTAGGCCAGCAGTCTAAAAAACATCCAATAATCAAAAATAGGAGACAGAAAAAATCAGGTGGAAAAGAAGTAGGTTTTAACCTTGAATCCAGTTAACAATCAGGACAGCAAACTGTTGTTTTCAAAAAAGATTTTTCCTTATTGCTGGACACTTAAAAATAAGGACTGAAGATTTTTCCCCTGAAGGGCATGCTTACCTTCAAACTGGACTTAAGAATGTCTTATGGCCTGGGCTATGTGGTAAGTCATGTATCCTTCTTCAGCTACTCAAAAAGCCTTCAGCTACTCAAAAAACCTTCAGCTACTTTCTTTTCTGAGGGGATGTCTCTTCATCTAGACTGGTACAAGAGGTAGCAAGTTTCATAGTTTTCCCTTTCCTTTCTCTTGCCCTCTTTCTTTAGGAAGCAGAGACAGCAAATAGTACCAAGCATGCCTGAATCCTGTCCTCCATCCTCCCTGATTATGGCTTTTGCCAAAGGCTGTAACGAAGTGGTTGGATCAGGGAGAAAAGTTTGAGTAAACTTCATGCAGTGTGCCTTCTCTCTCACACAATTATTCCTGAAAACCATAATCTTGATCAGTATCTGGGTCAGTCTGAAAACCAGACTATGTAGATGGAAGGGCATGAATAAAATTGTCTACATCTACTTTAGAGAAGACAGGGTCTCTCTTTAAATTTGTATATGCGTATATACATATATGGATATATGACATTGTCATTGCCCAATGTTTGTTGTCAGATCCAGATTGGATCTCTTTGGCCTCATTTTCTTTCTCATTGCACACATTAGACCAACCCCTTCACCTAGATGTGCTGGCACACCGCTGTCTGTTGGAACACCTGGGGAGGGCTATGCAGAGGGCTGGAGGCGGCAGGTGAGACCTGCCTGCAACCTGGCAGGGTTGAGGGTAAATACCCACTGAGCCATCCCCTCCAGCCTGCTTTGGTTTGCCTCAGGTCTCTGCCATGGACCTGCTGTGTGATCACGAGGGCACTAATGTCTCTGTGTCTCACACTCCTAAGTGTCCCGTGGAGATGACAATATTTCCCTGCATTTCCTCTGTCTATGGATGATCTTCCATGTGAGCGTATACAACGCCTGGCACAAAAGATAACGGTAATGGGGCTAATATTACGACTTTATGCAAAGGCACATGTGGGTGTCTCAGAAAAATGACGATGTGAAGACGGCTTTCTCCTCAACACGATACAGCCTGGAATCCCTTCAAGGCTCTTCACGCTAACAGCATAACTGCGCAAACGGCTTAGGAGTGAGGACGCACTGAATTACAACCTCCTCCTACAGGAACTCTGAGTTCCCTTTAAAAGAAGCTGTTCGTTTTGCTGCTGAGCTAACATGATTAAACAAGACAGGTCTGGCAGGGCTCTTCCACATTGTCAAATCTTGAACAAAAGGCGTAATTTTCTTCTTTCTTACAGCTCCAAACAGCCTGCTTATAGAGATGGCAATTACTCACAGGCAGCGTAACTCAAGATCTTTCCAGTGTTTATATCTCCACATGAAGCATACATTTACATGGCAACGGCATGGGACAAGACATGTCTTTTAATTTTCCCATCATAATTCATAGCAGGGTCCTGCCAAAAAACCACTGGAGCTGATTACCAAGTGTGACTACGATCGGATCATTTAGCAATTTGAGTTTCCACACCTTTTGTGTGAGGCTGGGCTTTGTTTTACTTAAAGCAATAATTGCATTCTAATTTCATAATATAGGTCGTGGTTGCTTCATCTCTCTGTGCCTTCAAGGAAAAGAAAAGGTGCACAGAACACAACAAACATTTTTTTAATTAATTTTTTAAAATGAGCTAATAAATGTTTACCTGCTTCACAGGTGTGCTTGCTCCAAAGTGACTTAATTATCATCCCACAGTCCCCATAAGAAAGATCACAAAGGGATTATACGCTGATGTCATCTCCAGTAATAATGAATTACACTTTTACAAAGAACAGAGTTAACAAATCATTTTTAGGAATAAAAGGATGGCAAAGGATTTCAAGTAAAATGTGTTAAAGAAGGAATTAAGATTTAATAGCTTTTAATTCAGGCAGAATTTCAAAATAAACTGAGCAGAAATAGATGATTACAAACAGACTTGGACTCCATCCTGCACAATGCTCAAATTTGCCTTCAAAGCTCCCCCAATGAACAACAGAGAAGATGAAAGCACCTCTCACATCCCAGTAGGATAGATCCAGAGCTTGCTGGAGACCTTTTACCTTTCTTCTTATCCAGAGCATGAAACTCCATGCTTTCACTGGAGTGGTAGGGTCATGTCAGTTTATCAGGTCACATAACATATGACAGGTCAGGGCATGTCCCCGCTGGTCTAGGTTTCATTACTCATCCTCATCTCCGTCACACCAGCATGGGTTCCCACAAATATTCAGTCCCAGGTACCTCACGACAGATCTAGTCAATCAGCTCTTACCTTCATACCTAGGCACAACCTGGAGGTGCTGACAAAAGCAGATGGGCAGTAGGGGCCTACTGAGTGTCTGACGTATAATATGTGATCCTTCCAAGTCCATGGGCTTCATACTAGGTTTAGTACTGAGTCCTTTTCTAGAGAGCACAGGAATTTGAATTGTCTGAAAATAAAGACCAGATTGCTTTTATTTAAAACACAAAGAAATGCTATTTCAAAACTTTATAAAGTGCAAATTAAAAGATGTAAACACTTTTCTCTTTTTTAGGGAACTATGGTCCTAATCTCATTTTTGCCATAAATTTCTCACTTTATCTCAAACACTTCTCACTTTTATAGCTTCTGCAATCTCTGAAGGTACCAAACAGCAGTGTTTTTTCTGTACTGGTCTCTGTCACAAAACTCATCTGCAGCAGTCTATGTGTGTTTTCCTCAAACAGACATAGCCACACTTCTATCTGGGGAATACCCATAACATCCAGAATGTCTGGAAATCAGGTAAAACCACCTTTCGTGCTGATCTACCCTTCATGTTCCCAGCTGATATTCCTTTTTTTTTTTTTTTTTTTTTCCAACTGCAAATGCTTGCAGAAGGATTTAGATACTGAAAGCTCCTATTGAGGTTTTGGAGTTGCTGCCATCCTTGCCTGCACTCAGAGATGTCAGTCAGATACCTGCCATGTCAACTGGACAGATGTCCCATGAGTTTCCTCTATTGTGGTGTGCTTTTGCTCCTGCAGGACACTGTGGGCTGATGTTTCTGTACATATTAGCTTCCCGCAGCCATTTCTGTGTACATATATAAGTAGAGACCATGCATTGGGCCTTGCTTCACTCAGGGCTGCACAGTTCACATGATGTGCTCTACAAAGTGTATTGGTATGACTTAAGACTTAGTAGCTCTTCTTACAACGTGTTCCATGACCACTTTTGTTAACAATATACCTTAGCCCTTTTATGACATTTTTTAGTTATACTTCAAAGAGCTTTTAAGTTACCATATCCTTAATCCTCCCCAGAACTAGACAGGGAAGTTAACTATGCACAGTCATCTCTTCATACAAATCAGCAAGAGGTGCTTATGTGAGTTTCCCACAGCACAGGAGCAGCAGTGTCAAATTTAGGATTAGGGTTTCAAAATGTACAGGACCCTGTCTCTTGTGTAGGTCTGTAAACATCTGTGAAGAATTTGATGCTGTAAAGAGTCAGTTTTCCAGACCTGAGAAAGACCAGTATTGGCAGTCTGGTCATAGCCATCTAGCACACAGCCTATTTGATGTAAAGAGTCTGCTTTTGTCCCTTTGTAGCCAACAAGGAAAGAAAGGATTCATCAGAGCATCATTTAAAGCATGCAACAGACCTTTCCTTTGAATCACGCCCGTCTTTTTCTCTTGTTTATACAGACAGTTTGCGGTGTTAAGCTTTCTAGTGTAGCTATGTAAAGATAGGTGGTATAAATACCCTTCTCTAATGCTGCATGACTAAATGCAACCCTTTGCCTTCACCCATTGCACAATGCTCATGCCAGATGCATATGTAGAATAGGTTTTAATTCCAAATAATTGCTGGCTTTTGGTTTTGACATACTGAGTCGGATTCATTTGCCTAAACACAGGCATTTCAGGCATATATATGAGATATTGCACTATTACCAGCTGCTGTGACTGCAGGGGTAGCACAGGTCTCCCACAAATCCTGCATCACGTCATGGAGATCTCTTAGCTTCTCCAGGGCAGTGAAACAGCCCAGGCACCTGTGTTTAAGCAACCTAGATCCATCTGTTTGTAAACAAGCTCTTTGATGTCATCAGAAGGCATCAACTATTCTTCTTGGAAGTTTGGTATTTCTATTTCCTCATCAGTTTTCCATGTGCCAGTAATTCAAACAGCTAGGATGAGCCTGGTTCTCATTTGCCAAATCCTCCAAGCAACTTCATGTAGCTTTACAGTCTGTCAATAATTACACTGTGAAAACTTACAAAATAACAGAAATTTGTTCCTGGATTTAAATAAACCATGGAATTGAACCCAATTTTCCTTCCACTTGATAGTTTGAATAATATTTTTGTCATTGTTTTTTCCTTGTTTTGGGCTTTGATTTTCTTGGGGTCTGAAAAATAACTGAATGAAAACATGGGGTTGTGTATGAACTGTAACTGTGCATAATGTTTTATGATTTGAAGAGAGTTAACATCAAATTAGCACTGATCAGTACTGGAAGAGAGATCTCTCTGGATATCTCAATGGCATTTTTCTTCCAAAAGGCTAAAAATCCCACAGAATTACCCCTTTTTGGGTAAATTTCTTGTCTGATAGCAGTTACTTTCCTGTCTCTAGCTGTAGCTCAGCATTTTCTCAGTTGTTGTCAGCTATGCCCTGAGAAAAAAAAAGAAGGCAGACTGAAGGGAGCATGGCCATATTGTGTACTTGCTATGATGGGAATGCCCTTCAGCTCTGACTGCACATGGCATCTCGGTCCTTACCTTTCGATGTGTCACAAGACAAGCAAACAAATGAAAGATGAAGAAAGGGGAAAGGGCATATCATCACCTTATTTCCTTTAATTGTCTAAATAGTCATTCAAACTCACCTATGCTGTCAGACTTCTTCTAGAGATCCTTGAGAGAGAGAAGCACTTCCAGACCCTGATTCTGTCCTCTTGTCTAGGCAACTATTCGGTTACCTGCATGGCTGAGATGACTACCTATGGATGGCTATAAACTAAGAAAAATTAATCCCGTCCTTAGTGACTTGCCAAGGCCATTCAGGAAACCGGCAGGAAAACAGGAACACAATTGTGATCTGCAGAGTCCTAATCCAGAGCCTGACGCAAAATGCACCTCTCCCATGCTCTCCACGCAGAGACTGCAAAACCTCCTTTACAAGAGTATAAAAAAAAATTAAATTCCGCATTTATTTTATCATCGCTGCTGTCCAGATGAAGTCGGAGTTTTTCGATGAGTAAACTGAGGTAGACGGTGAATCCACCTAACCATTAGCATGCAGGGAATAAGTGACAGGCTGGCAAGAAATCTAATTTCTTTTTTCTTTCTTGTCCCATGCTTCTGTCCATTGCCACAACTTGTTTCTCCATGGCTCAGCTCAGTTTTAACTTGGAAATATGATGGGTAGTCTTCTCCTATTGTAATTGTGAGGACTCAGTTTAGTTGCTTTCCAACTGAAATGCTATAGGGCATCTGAAACCTCTGCACAAGACTGGTAGAAATAATACAAAATCCAGGGGACACCTACACCTCTCTGGAAAAGCAATGAAAATACAGGCAGGACATCCCAAGGCATTTCAGTTGGGAATAGATATGATTAGGCGATGGAAAGGGTGGGCTACAGCTCACAGTTTAAGATATCTTCATGTAGGTGATTTAGATTATCCAAGCTCCTGTTATAATTAATGGAGACTTAGTGCCTATTCAGGCATCTAAGCATAGCTGCTATTCTATCACTAATTCAATGTTATCTAGCTCAGTTTGAAAAACCTTTAAATTTCCATGTTGCAAGAGACTAAAATCATTCAGGATAGTACAATAACTTTGACTTTGTGTTGTGGTTTAGGCTGGATTGGCCACTCAGGAGGAATGACAGATGTTCTCCCCTACCTGTGTCCGAAGAGAGGTAGGCGAGAGAGAAAGAGACTTATGGGTTTACAAGGAACAAATCTACTTTGATGAAATATTGATAATAAAATAAAAAGGAAATGTTAAAATATATACGAAACTGTACCAAGCTGCCAGGATGACAATCACATCACCAGCCTGCACTAGGGAAGTCATGATATACCAGTGATAAAAGGTTTCTTTTTATGTTGCTCTCCAGTTGAAGCAAGATTCTCTTCAGGGACGGTCCATGCTTATGTGGTTTGGAAGTGTCTCTTGCAAGATGATCACAATGACCCTTTCTGGCCCCTATATGTATCTATTCTGTCACTGGGCTACAAATTTTACAATGCAGAAAGTCAGAGAGTCAGAGAGAGATGGGAAAAAAAAAGAAGAAAAATTTACATGGCAACTGCATTGCATAACTAGCAATCATTGTAATAGAATTACTGACATTATGGGCTGCCAAAGGAACAGTTAGTAGCTTGTCTCACTTGTCTGTAATTTACTCTCTGTCTATTTAGCCTTGATGTACAACCTAGGTCAATTGCTGTGCCGCTTTCCTATCTTCCTACTTCTGAGTTATAGAGAGAAATGTGTGCCTCATGAATGACTATCTCTCCTGGTCAAGCTTGTCTCTCATGCTGTTCGGCAGTGCCATGTGTTAATAGATAGTGCTGAACAGTTAATATCACCAGCTAATTGGCAAAGCACATGTGAAGCAGATGTATTTAAATATAGAATGTGGAGGCAGAAGGAGTAACTGAAATGCATAAGTGATAAGGATTTATTATTAGAACAGATTAATGAGCCCACCTTTTTTTTTTTCCCCCTACCTTCATGTCTTCCCTGCCCAAGTGTATTTTTAAATCTTCTCTTCCAGGAAGATTTTATTCCAGTGTTGAGAAAACTTTAATGGATAATTTTGTGTTGGCTGTCTGGCAGCACCTGGAAGCCCAAACCATTTATGCCATGTACTGAGCAAGTGGTATTTGTGGAGGCTCAGGTCTGTAGTAAAACAGTAACAAATGATTTACAAATTGTAGATGAAGAAGGGATATGTGAAGAAGAGAGAGAGGTGGAGATGTGTATTTATTCTAATGCAGATCAGTTCTCTCAAAGATCCACAATATCAAACCAGAATATCCTGTTCCCTTAAAAGACCTCAGTCCTCTGCTCAGCTTTTCACTGCCTTTGCTGTGAAGCCTCTCAGTTCCACAGGCCAGTCTTCTCCTCAGTTCTAGGCTGCAGTGGAAACAGAGGTGGTTTTGGATGCATCCTCACTCCCACATTTAGTCCCAGTGGAACATTCCAAGTGAACTAAGATGGTGGCTCCAGAACTAGGAACTGAACTTTTGCTAAGAAGCATATCCTTCACTTCACCCTCAGATGGGGAAGTTTGGGTCTTACGTCTTTTTCATGGAGGTTGCCTTCCACTCTAAGATACCTGGACCACTTTGTAAGAACCCATTATGCTCATTGAAGTCACTGTGTGTATTTTTGCTTTCTCCATTTTGCAGCTGGAGACGCTGCGATCCAGAGGGTGTAAGATTAGCATTTTCTTAAGATCAAAGTCTAAGTTAGAACTTAAATCCTGATCTCGAATGAAAAGTAGGCAGAAGAATCCATTAGGAAAGATGCATGTTACCCATGATGTTCTACTCAGCCTACCATTGCTCTCCTCACTGATTTACCAAGTGGCTGGTAGCTGGGCAGCAGGCACAACAAGGCAATTCATTGTGAAAATTAGTCATGCATTTAAATTAAACAAGAATGCCCATGCTTTTACTTGTCCATGGCTTAATGCTTACTCTCAAGAGGTTGTGGTCCAGCAGCTATTGGACTCAGTGGCAAAACACCTTTCCTTGGATTCAGCCTACAGACAGCTGCATGGAATTTACACACTCTTGAACTGGACAACTTAGAGTTAGCTCACTTTTCTTTGTCAGGCTCAAATAGGTGAGATTACTCTTTTATTTATTTACTAAATGGATTGATTTTAACCATATTTTAAGTGGCAGTATGTCTCTGCAAGACATGCAAGCTATGTCTAATTTAGAAGGTCTGGGGATGCTTTAGCTGTGATGTGATGCTGAACAGACATGAGGCACAGATCTCCCACAGTCTCCATGTGAAGGAAATCTGTGTACATGGATTAATTAGGGGGAGGTGTAACACATCCCTTTCTGTCTCTGATCAGGACAGGAGGGGACTTGCACACCTTGGTACAACATGGAGTGACCATATCCATATCCGTATCCATTGCCTGATCTACACGCAGACTCAGTAGAGTTCTCCAGGCTCATGAAATAAGGACCATATTAAAATAATTTCAAAAAAAGATCTGAAAAATCTTCTCCAAATAATACAAAAAATAATGTAGGTTAATTTCATCTTTAAGATAAATGACTACATCTATGTGGAAAACCACATGAGTATTCAAATCATCCTCAGTTATACCCATGAGACCACATGAAAATGAAATAAGAGCAGGATTTTCCAGCAAAGAGAAGTTTCTTTGGGTTTATCCCACACTTTGCAACTTCCTGTGCTTCAGTGACATATGGAGTGTTATCCATCGCGGGGTTTGCTTAACTGAGCTTGGTTTTCAGCACACCAAAGCTCCCCTAAGCTGCAGGTTTTGTTTTTATTGTTTGGGTTCTGTTGGGCAGATATTTACAGTTATTCTAACATTACCCTTCATAAACAGATTACCATTGCAAATTACACTATGGGGAAGTGGTAAAAAATTTTGGGCAGGATTAAGGTAATCCTAAAACAAGCTAATAAAAAAACACGTATAAGTGCTCTATTTTTAAACAGAGACAAGACGAGACATATAATCTCTTTCAATAAGTTTTCTGGAGCAATAAACCTTTAAACCCAATGTACAATATATATGCATGTTTGTGTGTGTGCGCGCCTGTGTAGATGGGTATTTTCTTAAAATTTCCTTTGCCAAGATACAAAGCCCAGCTTGTCAGAGTTACATCATGTTTATAAATCTCCTCTTCACTGAAATTCGTTTGACATCAACCTCCACCTCATGTAAGCATAAGTCTCATTAGGCAGATGAGTGTTTGGGTTTTTCTTTTATTTATTTTTCAGAATCTATTTCTCGGAAGGTGGTATTTTTTTAATTATTGTTATTTTATCAACTTTTTAATAGAGGTAATAAAAGGGACAGGACAGAAATAAGAATTTAATGTTTATAACAACTTTAAATCTTGCTGTCTTACTATCTGTAACCACACCTCCAGTAAGGAAAGGGCAGATTATTTTCCAAAGCTGATACTGTAGAGTTTGTATTTTTTTCTCTTTTGAAACATGTGGTTTCATACAGGTCTTTTTCTCCCATTATTTGATTAGTAGCTGAATTTTATCCTTGCTGTTGTGAGTGACAAAAGCCCTGCTGTCTTCAATCAAATGGAAAGAAGTGTTTAATGCATATGATTGCAAGCTCCACCTGAGTCTCTAAAACAAGGGGCAGATCTTACAGAGATAAAAAAATGCCATTGCTGTATGGGGCAATTTATCCTGCCCCCAGGGCAGAGTTGTCATAACTCCATGGTGCAAATTGTTGCAGCTTGAAAGTGGAATTGCTACAGCCCTATCTTGTAATGAAGGTAATTTATATTGGTTGAACACCTACCCCAGCGATTTAGATCCTGATCTTGTTTACACCAAGGTTGATGGCAAAATTGCTGGTAGATTCAAATGAAAACCAAAGTCAAATGCCACTGAAGCCTCCAGGAGTATTACAATTGACTTGAAAGGCGACCAAGAGAATGGGTGTACTTATGAATTCACTGTCATGGAAATTACTTGAAGGAGGCAGTTCTGCCTGGATTACCACCATATGACTTCTCGTGGTCACACAGTTTTGCCTGTTGGATCCAGCTGGATTTAAGACAAACTCAGATTCTTTGCTCTTTTCACCTCCCTGCTTCTTTATGTCTGGGCAGCATACTAATTTGTGTCATGTGTGAGGAGTTCCACCACAAATACTCTTAAATCTTTAGGTCTCTTTCTTTTTAATTATGGCTTCCTATTTTTTTACTGCCACCTCTTTAATCCTGAAAAGATAATACACTGATCTCAAATCCTGCTTCAGGGTGGCAGCTAATTACATATTTGGACAAGCACTGGACTTCCTTCCTCATAATGTTTGTCTCAAGTGCTACACGAAAGCAATTTGTGGTGCATTTTACTAGCCAAATGTATATAATATTGCATATTATTAGAATGTTATTAAAGCAGACTTTTGTTGTTCTCCAGCCAAACACAAAGGACTCTTTTCCCTTGTATAAAGAAGTTTCAAAGTTAAAACTTCCTGCCTCTTCAAGCTTCCAGCGGTGTCCTGACCTTAATGAACTGGGAAAGGCTATTTTTCTCATTCCAGGAAGGAGCTGTGGATATTTTCCATGACAAGGTGTGACTACACCGCGTCTGGATACCTCTGAGCTATTCCAACTAACTTGTTTGGGGAGTGCATGCGGGAGAGTGCAGAGAAAAGCCCAAATTGCAAAGCCTACTGAAGGAGTAAAGTTCTAACTCTGCTGTCAGCAATGCCCGAGGAAGCTACTTTCAAGCTCTACGTGTTGCAGTCACATAACCTTGTCTGAGCTGTTCGCCTCCTTTTCACCTCCTTTCAGCTCACCTTCTAGGTGTAGTCTCCGATTCTTGCTTTCTCTGACTCAAACCATGCAAGAACCTTGCCTGTTCCTGGTCTCAAAGCTATCATGGCAGAACCAAACAAACTGAAGCAGAAAAGCATTCTTACTCAAAAGCTGGTCTCAGGGGGAGCAGAACAGGAGGGGCTGCAGGCAGGCAAAGTGACCTCCACAGGCACCGGGACTTGGGAATGGGACACAGCCATGGCTGAAAGTGCACAATTATTTGCAGCCCAATCTGTTGCATCCCCTCTCCTGGGGGATTACTTGCCTTTCCAGCCTGGCCTTGTCCCTTCAGTCTCTGTACCTGTTAGGACCAGGTCTCATCTCCTGGCTCCATCCCTTTTCCTATCCCAATCTTCCCTTCAAACTACCCCCGTAGCAAGCACTTTGTACCTCCTCTGTTCTGGTGGCATTGTAATGAGGACTATTTGAAACAGGGAAGAAAGGGGGACTGGAATGGAACACCTCAGAGGAAAGGAACACATGCCGTGTGAGGACAGGCTGAGAGAGTTGGGGTTGTTCAGTCTGGAGAAAAGAAGGCTCTGGGGAGACCTTATTGTGATCTTTCAGTACTTAAAGGGAGTTTAGAAGAAAGATGGGGACAAACATTTAACAGGGTCTGTTGCAATAGGACAAGAGATAATGGTTTTAAACTCAAAGAGGGAAGATTCAGACTAGATGTAAGAAGGAAATTTTTTACAATGAGGGTGGTGAAACACTGGCCCAGGTTTCCCAGAGAGGTGGGAGATGTCCCATCCCTGGAAACATTCAAGGTCAGGTTGGACGGGGCTCTGAGCAACTTGACCTACTTGAAGATGTCCCTGCTCATTGCAGGTGGCTTGGACTAGATGACCTTTAACAGTCCCTTCCAACCCAAACTATTCTGTGATTCTATTCAGTGATTCTATTCTGTGATTCTATGAAAAGTAGTCCTGCTTCAAAATAGATGCACACACTTATGCCAGAAATCTTGTAGCAGAAACTTCACGCCCACGATCTACTAAGGAGATACAAATGGCCTCAAGTTTGCACCAGAGAAGCAATCTGTAGGCTCTGCTATTTACCCTATATTTAGTGTAGAAAAGGGATTTAGGAATTCCCACAGGAGAATCACTGGAGCCAATAATTCAGTCTGTGGTAGGATGAAAAAGGCAGAGGGTTGTTGAAGGCACCAGGAGAGATGGAATACACACCAAAATAATGGTCAAACGCAGTTGGTCTTCACAGAATCATAGAATCATGGAATTGTATAGGTTGGAAGGGACCTTTAAGATCTTCATATGTTGGAATTATAGCGAACTGCTTAATCCGTTACTTGAACAACACTCATGTGCTAAACCAGCATGTATCTCCTCAATACCACAACCTCAAAGAAAGGCAGCCTTGCACACTGAAGCAGCAACATGGGGCTGGTGTAGGAGAGACACAGCTATTGACCCTGTCGCCAGCAGCATCCGCAAAGTGAAGGTCACCCACTCCACATCCCTGTCCCAGGATGGTGGGCTCGATGTTTGGACTCAATGGGGTTATGGTTGGACTCGATGATCTTAAGTGTCCCTTCCAACCTAGATGATTCTATGATTCTATGATGGTTACAGTGAGGGCTTTGTCCACACTGCGTAAACCAGTCTTCCATCAGATGGACTACCTACGTCTATGCTAGACTGCACATGGCCCACATCTCCTTTGACTCCCATTAAAAGCCATGGTAGCCCACAGATACAATTATTTTTGCGTGTGTGGAGATTTTGAAGTCACACTGCTCAAAATAACATGAAGACACAGCCTGCTAAAGAGGTGGGCAGGGTGGATATTGCCGTGGTGTCAGGACACAAGGACATGAGGTGATGTCAGCATGGTAAAAACCCACTGGAATTATGTTGGAGATGAGACATCCAAAGCTGGTGTGGTCCAGTCCTTGGAGTGATCTATCCCAGAGTTTGATGTTGCAGGCCTATCCCTGATGTCCACAGTATGCTTTTCAACAGCACTAATGGGTCTGTGTCATTTCCAGCGTAAGGCTGGCTCCTCTCCAAGTTAGGAAATGCCTGGGCAGAGTGAGCTTGGGTTCAGAGAGAAACACAGTCTCTACTTGCTCACCTCCCACAACAGGGCTCCCTCAAGCACCAGGAGATATGTGTTGCTGAGTCCTATTTTATTTTGGATTTTGTTTTAGGTAAGTAACATGAGAAAGGCTCACAAACCCATCTTTCTGTTTAGACGGCACAAGACTTGAGTGGAAATATGATGTATTTCGCTCATCACTCAGGCTTTTAAACTAGTGTAAAATGACGATTTTGAAACATTAGCTTTTCTTTTCCTCCCACTTTGCCTCGACCTGAATTTAGGGAACCGACAGATTCTTTCCACCTTCCCTTTCCCCTGCAAGAAAAAATAAAGTTTTGGATTTCAGCAATTTTGATGTTATTGTACTTAAAAGATCCAGTTGTAAATGCAATGAATATCTTGTTGATGACATCCCGGTGACAACTGAAGTTAATAAGGGTTGTAAAAAGTCATTTACTTCAATTGACTTACTGAAAATGCACAAGAGCTGTCAGTTTCATTAATGCAAAAAATGTAGGAAAAACCCTGCTCTCTTTCCTTTCTTCCTTTCTTTTTGAAGTTGCAAATATGTTACGAATAAACTGCTAAATAGATTTAATATTTGACATAAAGAACCCCTGTCCCAGATGTCTGACATAATTTATAAATTACTGTGCTTACAGAAAGTGTGTTATTGCTATGTGACTTTACCTTATTTTGTTGTAATGACTGGATATTATTCCTTGAGCAACAGGGAATAAAATAAATCACCAATAAATAGGTAATGTCCTGTAAAACACAGATATCAGCACAAATTCTATTCATATTTGAGCAGTGCAGGTCAAGGTTCAGTTACATAGTGAAAAATTTAGCATGTCTCTTTTAAGGCTCTGTCTTGAAATATTTTTAAGCCATTCCTTAATTTTCTTAATGCTTTGGAATAGTGTTTTCTAGGGAAGACAACTCATCAGAAGCCACCCTGTCCCTGCTTTTGAAAAGTGAGCAAACTTTATTGTTGCACTAAGTCACCCACATGGATGAGAAACAATGTCTTTAATGCTGAAGATTTCATCCATGACAATTAGGATTCCTTTTTCCAGTGACTGCATTTTCACCTTCAAATCCCAAAGGTCACAGAGAGGTAATGTTTTCATTAAAACATACCTGCTAAGGTGACCTAAGCCTTAACATAAACAAAGTCTTTTAAATGCAGACACCTGAAATACCTTGGTTTTCAATCCTGGCTCCAGTGTTTGAATCTCAAAGGTGAAGAAGGCACACCAAATTCCTTTGAAGACCAGTTTTCTAACCCTAAACTACTTACTAGAGGTAGATTTCCACTTGAAAACAATTAATCATGCATGTGGAAACTACATTTTTAGCAAATTTTAAATATGCAGTATTACACGTGTATATGTGTACTTCCAATTTGTAAAGATAGCTATTTTTTAAGTAAAAATGTCCCAGCTTTTATTTTATAAGTATAGCTCATGTTTTTATATGGACAGGTAGTATAGACTTTCTATGCATTAAGGTAAGGGAGGGTGAGCCGAAGAGGGAAACTTTCAATAGAACATAAACTCATAAGCTATTACTGGGCATCAACAGGTGAACACAAAATTGTGCTGGATTTTTATGGGTGCAAATCTTCACCAGACTGTGTGAACAATTTACGGAGATGAAGAATCTGAACCCCAGATCTCCCTATTTTCTGTAAGGGTGAAGCAGTAGCTTTTCTGGG
>NW_009647856.1:8575612-8608235 GCF_000708025.1 Charadrius vociferus | reverse complement strand
GCTGTGCTCCTGGCTGACCCACAGTCCATATCAAGCTTCCTCCAAGCTCCTCTGGGAGGCAGCTACCAGATTTATGTTCCTTCTCTTTGTACAAGGAAGTGGGATAAGTCTAAACTTAAGGATTTTCTGTCCCCACATCCTCACTGACTTTCTCTCTATCAACTTCTATTTTTCCTTTAATTATTCTGGTCTTGTGCTACAAAGTATAAATTCTCTGTATGGTTATTCCTGTCTTCATGTCAGTGGATGGGAAGTGCAAAGCCTTCAAAACCTCTGGTTGTTGATAAATTGTGAATACAGGCAGCAGGAGGGAGGAGGATTCAATGTTCCTTCTAAGATGTCTCACCAAATATGTTAAAAACTGCTAAAAATCATTGTTTACAAGGGAAATATTTACACCTGCAGCAGGACTTGTTCACACTTTGCTAACAAATGAAGAATTATTTAGGATTTTTTCTGCAGCTCACATCTAATCTGTTGGATGTTTTCACCTTTGTATTAGTAGAGATCTACTTAGGGAGCTATCTGAAATGAGCCTGGTGGTTATACTTGCTGTAAACTTCCACAGTAAACAAATAAACTTCAATAAAACATGCAACACATCTGGAACATTTGCTGTTTGAAGGAAAAAGGAACCATGCTTTAATAGATAGGGGTGATTTTGAGGTCAGGAAGCTTCTTTGATACACAATATGTAGGATGCAGTCTAAATGCTACTGCTAACTCCTGTCTGCGCATTAGGTGTGTAGCAAATCAAGCTTCCTCAGATAATGCCCAAGATGACTACTCAGTGGAGAGAAGCACCTCTGGAGGAAAACAGTGGTCCCTAACTTGAGGTTTGCACTTACGTTTAAGGTCTTAAGTGGCTAAAGCTTTCCTCTACTGGCCTTGAAACCACCCATCTATCTCCATTGCCTGTACAGGCAACTCAGTTTTGGGGAAGTTCACATAACACAATTTTAGGCATCTAAACTTCTTCAATTATTTTTTTGTCAGGGGAAGTGGAAAAATATAGCAGCCCACTGAGGTCTGAAAGGATAGGAACAAAAGCAAACTGAGGCGATGGTCTTCCAACTCAGGAAGAACTTGCTCATGAAATGCATAGTTTCTTCTTGTTAAATGTTTCAAGCGTACAGATCAGAGGGTAGTCCACTTTTGCACTTGAAGCTATAACGCCACTCTTCCTTGGAAAAGCTAATTCTGCTGCTTTGTAATAGCACGGTCTTTGCAGTGCAGCAAATTCCACTTTTGTTCAGTCAAGCTTGAATCTTCAAGAGCAGTAAAACTGCACAATAATAATAACTAGATAATTATAAACTAAATATTAAAACTAAAACTGGCCATATCACTGAGCTGATGTGCCATTTAAAATACAGAAGCTGGTAAAACATTTATTATACAGTTAAACAGTGTAATTATTTAAGGAAATTATAGGACTGCAAGAAAAAACTGGGTTGTGGCCCTGTCTTGAAATCGTGTACAGCTCTTCTTACCTATATACTTGTTCTGTAGAATAAAAAGGGATTGTCCATGTGTTTAATGTCTGCAAAGTTGCATGTTACCAAATACACACATAAATTGGGTCTACTCAAGGAAGGAAAATCAAGCAAAAAATTAATTCCATTAACGGAATCTAACAATTCAAGCCTGCCTATATTAAATCAGTAACTTAGGAAAAGACTGAGTGAATGCATGTGTGACAAGAATGCCAATAACAGAGTGTGAAACTGCTTTGGCTCTTGATCCAAAGTCAGTGGAGGCCTGTGGACTCCAGTGGGGTTTTGCACCAGGTCCTCAAAGATCCCTCAGAGTAATCTCAACGCTCATGAACACCGCCCAAGGAAATTTAATGGGTAGCATGTCCATAACATAACTGGCTTTCCTTTCAACAGGTAACCAATTTCTATGATCATCAGTGGAGCTACGTCAATCACACCAGCTACAGATCCATCTGGGGCCCAGCTATGAATTTCTGATGGATTTGTTATGCTGGATGAGGTGGGAGACAATAGAAGTCTGCTCAGCTTTTCACTGCTACTTCCTCAGAGTGTGAGAGACTGAGAGGGTAAATAAGGTGAGCAATCTTAATCACTCCACTTAATCCCCCACTACATGATGCTTAGATAGGTCAGTGACGTAGGAATATGATTATACCAGAGCAGACTTAAATGTCTACTTTGTGCAGCTATGCATGGAGGTGCTGAGCCGGGAGTCCCTTGAGAAGGTCTTTGTGAATGAATTGCTATGAGTAAGCTTAGGCTGGAAAACTGAGGGTCACATATATTCCACAGAAACTATTTGCTTTAAAGAGGAACCTTGGTTCATAAAATGGTTTCTCATATTTATTTTGATTTGATTTTCTTATAGCTTTTCATGTTCTGAGGGGGGGACGGGACTCTTTGCTAGGGTCTTTTCTTATATGTTTCCTACATTTCACGCTTGCAGTCTCAAAGGCTCTGAAAACAGATGTCTGGGTTTCAAAGCAGGTTTCATTTTTTTTGGCAATACCAGACATTTTACAGTAGAAAATACAAAACAAAAACAAAGCCAGTGACTTCTGATGTCTTCTGTTTCCTTATCACCCTTTGTTATGCTTGTTAATCAGGGCGACTGGGAGTATTTTAAACATTTATAATGTATACATTTCTCCCCCCACCAAACATCTGTTTATTTTACAACAACATGAACCTTGGGAAAAAAAAAAAAAGTAGCTGCTATTATATATTTTTTTCGAAGTGAAGAAGTAAACATGCAGCTTTCACATTTGCTACATCAAACGGATGCTATTTATTTAGTCGCTTGAGGCAGGAGGCCTGATCAGAAGAGAATTTCTTTTATGGCCTAAGGTGGTGAACTATTTTTAATAAAAACAATGCTTAAGGAAAAGAAAATTCCTAAAAAACCTCTTCAATCAGTTGGAGAGGAGAGAAGGGAAATCCCCTCTTGTGGTAAGGAAAGGTAATGAGCTACTGCTCCATAACACATCCAGCCCAGGTTGCTTTAACCTTCCTGTATTGGAGGAGGAAGAAGATGTGCCACCAGGCTTCATCTCACCTGAAAATAAACATAAAAACACATGACAAGAAACACGTGCTGAAAAGTTCCTGTTTCTCCCACGTCTACAAGCAGAGGTGAGGGCAGCGAGATCAGCCCTCCACACATGCTCTGGTGACACCGCCAAGCAGGTAATGTCCAACCACTCATCCTCTTCCACAGCTTTGTGTTTCATTTGCTCAACAGTGTGTGCCCAAGCATTCAGGTACTCAAGAGAAAATAGGGAATGCTAGAAATAATAAATGTGGAATTTTATTCATTGGCCTCTCACAAACAAATGAAACGGTGCAAGTCAGGGGTAGCTGACTGGGTGAAAATCATCCAGGAACCAACTCAAGCCTAGCTCTCTAATCTTATTCAGTTTATGAGTATAGACATAGCCCAAGGTCTTCTTTTTTTAAACTACTTGCCAACAACATGCAAGTTAGAAATTAGAATCAGCTAGAATGAAAGCTGATGTAAACAACTTCAGAAACCAAGACTATTGAACCCATCATCAAGAATCATAAGACTCACAATAAAAACAGGGCATAAAGGTTTCAACTTTATATTTTCAGAGTTAAGCCTTAACTTGAAACAAATATATTTACTTGTCACTTGGTTTCTGTCTTCAATGTGAGCAATTAATTACAAGTGTAAAACCAGGAAAGATGACTGATTGTGCACAGCCAAAATGAGTACACAATTTGAATGTGCAACAGTGCCAATATTGTAAGAACATGATAGAATTTGAAACTTCAAAATTTCTTTTAGAATTTCATTAGTATATTTGGATAATAGAAAAGATTCTGGAAACTATAAACTGAGTTTTTAAGTAACAAAATTGTTCGACTTCTATTCTTCAGGCTTCAGATTTCGTAGTATTTCAAATGGTCTTTTAACCACAATGAAAACTTTGTCTTACAACCACATTTCCCAGAAAGTGCTTTGGTTTTCTTCTACATACAAAACTCAGATACAGTCTGCTTTGCAGCCCATCCCTTTGGTGAGAAAATGCATTCTTGCTGTCTTGACTAACAAATAATAACCAACATGTTAACGTGAAAAGATAAAACAAGACTCTGAAATGCTCATTTGGGTCAAAATGAGTTTATTTCCCAGGGCATAAGGAATCCCAGCTGAATTGGTTGCTGCAGTGGCACAAGAAACATGCAAACTGTACCCTCGATTAGAATCTGGGAGAGAGAGATAAAAGGTTTATCTGTGTGACAAGAGCTGTTTGATGGACTATTAGATGACACTTTTTAATGTTTGCTTAAATCTCACAGCTTCTGTTGCTGCTTTGTCACTAAAAAAAACCCCACTCAAATTAATAATCTTGCCTTTCAAGGAAGGCTCTCTGGCAAACAAAAGTGATGAGAGAAAATATGTAAATATCATTAATATTTTACTTCAAAAACACATGCAAAGACACGTGTGTGTGTGTGTAAACATTCAGGCACCATCACATGCTGTAACGCGGAGAGCTGTCCCTGTGTGTTTGTTTATGTGCGTTTGTGCTTCACATGTGCTTCAGCAGATCAAGATTTTCAAGCACTCGTGTTTGTGAGTTGGCATAACCATGACACTATTGCACAAACCTATGGCCATAATTTGAGATACAGATACATATATGCTATACATATATGTGCCCAAACATAAATATGTGTATGTATATATTTGCACATATCTCTATGTATACACACACATATAACCAGACTGTCAGGCAGTAATGTACTCATGCATACTTATCTTTTTATATATGTCTCTCAATACAAATATATTTTCATTTGTGTAATATATGTATATGCATTATATATGCATATGTATTAAATAATATTGTGTGCATATGCAAAAAAATACACGAAAAGATAAGTTTAAGTAGGGTTTAACGTATTTTAATCTCCATTTAATGCTTTGTCTTGGACAAGAGTCTCCACTGAGACACTGTGATGGCCTGATGTAATTCAGCTGTGTTCTTGGTATGACTTCAGGGTGGTCACCGTCACACTGTGGTGGACTGAATGAATGAGGTAGATGGCTATAAGTGAGAGATGAGATGATAGAGCAGCAAACCTTGCAAAGTGTGGTGGGGATAAGGAGTATAGCCAGCTCCTTAATCAGATTTCCCAGATTACCATATTTTATTTGTTTATGGGGTTAGCATGGATAAAAGCTGCTGCCTCTTCTGAAGTTCCTTCAACTACTTCCCATATCCCTATACAGCACACGGATATAACTCACTCCCACTCACTCCCTAGTTATATGTGGAAAGACCTACAGGGAAAGACCTTTGCTTCAGAGGGCTTCATAAATTCTGTCAAAGGACAATAATCCTCCCAAAGATTAATTTAGCCTTTGTTTTCTTCTAAAAACACAAAACCGGGGGAATTTCCCACATAAAGGCGAGTTGTCAGAGCTGAAATTGTGTATGGTCCTACCCTATGTACTGCATCCCTAAGCACATACCAAAGCAGAATTAACACTGCCAGCAGCTTTGAGGCATGTGGCTTTTGCAAAACATCATAACCAAATATACCAACAGACTTCTTCTTTCTACCCATTCTTCCCTAAGCTGGTGTTCATGTGCTGTCCTTCAAGATCATGTTCAAGTACATAATTTATAAATGCACTGAGCACTTTTCGCTGCCAATTTTCTTCAGTTTTAGTGGTTTCGTCACACTGGGCCCAGAACGTGACAAATGATCAGATAGGTGGTCTAAGATGACTTTCCACTTATCTGATTTTTAAGCTACCTGGAAATTATAGTGGCTTCCCAGTATAGCTTGCAGCAAACCAAAAGATACTCTAGATCACATCAAGAACAGTTTTGCTTCCTAAATGGGGTTATGACTCACAGTCTTTTCAGATTTTGGTAAGACTGATGACATTGCCTTTGTCATCGCTCCTTCTCCTCTGCCTCACCTGTCTGCCAGACGTCTTTCACAGAGACAACCAGGTGGCCTGTTCATTCTGGTGTTTTGTAACCTCAACACAGTGTGGTTTGACTTCCCAGATAGGTCTACCAGGCTATGGCATCCAAAGATCTGATCCTTATTTGCTTCTGCTATCTTGGCGAGCTAATCATCAGCTAAGGGTCTTGAGGGACAACTGGTCATGGTGCGGCTTCAGCTGGTGCAGCTACACGGGAACCAGATGGGAGGTACTGAGAAGGTATCCATGTTCTACATACCCATAGTAGCCATAATCTGCATCTGAGTTACGTTTCCTTGGTGGGTGGTGGAGGAAAATGGTCCCTTTAGAGCGAAGTTCATCTTGTTGTAAAATAAACATGTAGAATAGGCTGTATTACTCATATATCTTGAATATCAGGGGATCTCAGAAAGATCAGGTGGGATGTAGACATCTAAAAATAAGTGAAGTGAACTCACTCCCCAGTAGGTTGGAATCCTAGGACTTTTACTTGGTCATAGCAGTAGAGAGCTGATGAGCAGAAATGTGTTCATTTATAATAACTCAACTGAGTTAGACTGTAAATTTGTGTCCCAGGTGCTCTGAAATTTTCCAAGCAACATTTTGCACTGCTTAGTTCCTAGAAGCATCAAGGAAAAATATTTATATAATGTGTGCGTGTATATATGTATACATATATCTATATGAATCTGTGTACATATATGTTTGAGAACCAAAAAGTAAGCTAACATGAAAATGCACCAGAAAAGAAGTAGCAGAAGTTCCTCTACACAGAGCAAATCTGTTCTCCATGTCTACCTTAATCCACGCATTGCAATTAAATCACTTCTCTGCACCTGAGTCTATTCACTACATCAAAGCCAACCCACTAAAAGTACTTATTTCTCGGTAATTCAGCTATTAATTGGTGTTTTCCTCCCCTGCTCCCCCCCTCCCCGCCCTCTTACTGTCTTCCTGGAATGATTTATCATGAACGGTGAAAATTCCCATGTCGCCTCATAGTATAGAGTAACTGGAAAGTGTGAATGGTGTTTGGAAGGACTCATTGTCTGATTTATGTTATGCCAAAAATAAGCACTTCTGCTCAGGCTCAGCCTTGTTAACAAATTTCTTCATCCGCGGGCAAAGCAGTCACTGCTGCCAAATTATGCACTAATGCAGACTCAGCAGGACTAGTTCTTCTTCAAATCATAATGCCACTGATTTTTTTTTTTTTTCTCTTACTGTTGATTTACATCTGTTTAAAGGTGGGTGAATGAGGTCTAATGATCACCAGAAATGTTGCTTTTGATTTATACTGCTGAGTGAGCATCAAGCTTACTATTCCAGGCAAAATCCACCTGAGCCATATTAGATCTTAAAATATGCTGGATATTAAAATGACAAACTTAGATTTCCTTTTTCTTTCAACTGGAGCACAAGCAGATATAAAACAGGGTTTAAAATATTTTTTTAATGTTTTCGCATAGGAAGAAAATAATTGCAATGCTAAGGAAATGCATTATATAGTCAAGAATGAAAAAATACCCGTGGCTTTACTTTTTTTTTTTTTTATTATTTTGTAAGCCACCCATCCCTCCCCACCAAAATATTAAGAATGTCACTGTTAAAACATAGCGAGACAACATCCATCACTGGGGATGCTCAGAGCATGTGGATATTTTTAACTATGGAGACACATGGCAATGAAAATGGGAAGGACCTTGACATGAGTGCTCTGAAAATGCAGATATCATCATGAAAGAGGAATATGCATAACAGAAAGAGAGGGATTCTGCATCAAATTGCCATATAGTTTCTCCTACTTCCACTGCAATACCAGTTGCAGAGAGAGTGAGTGGGAAAGCTGTGATTAGAGCTGGCCTGCGCTCTCACTTTCCACTCCCAGGAGAATTCCAACATTAGGAAATTAGTCCTTGTTCTGAATCACAACAAAGCAGTTTTTCTCTCAGAATTTTCCAGGAACTGAAATGTAATAATGATAAAAGATTCAGATCAATCAAAGCATTTAATTTCAGTTTCAGATTTTTTTTTTTCTTCAAACAAAATACTCTGTGAACTAAATGCATTTTGAAACAAAAATAAAAATACTACAGTACAATACAGTCGATTATTATTTTTTTTTTCTTCTGGTAGAAATAGTTGCAACTGCATATAATTGTATTCAAAGCTTTTATTTTGATGAAAGCATTTTGTGATAGGGGAAGAAGATGGAAGCATGGAGGAATTTTAAGCTAACTTCTGATGGGGAAAAGCAGAGGCTCATTGGTGTCTGCAGAAGGTAGTTTCTAAGGCACGTATTTAACCTGGATTTATTCCGTACCAAACTTCTTAAAAAGACACAAGGGCTTTACCTTTTTAAAAATGCTCAGAAGAAATCACTGCTTTTGAGTTGTTGCTGCATCACTTTGGTCAAGGATCCGCTTTGTAATCATGTATCTCCAGCTTCCTTATGCAGCACATGAATAGTTTTAGAGCTTCTATTTGTTGGAAAGAGAGTGAGTTGTTTGTACAGTTTCACCTGTACAAGCCAAAAGAGAGACCTGATTCCTGCACAGAACTGTGCTATCAGCTCCGACAAGGCAAATGCAAAGAAACTACCCTCTAAGAGTAGAGTCCTGCAGTGGAAAAGGAAAGCCAGCGTCCTCTGAAGGGTGGTATCGCACGAACCTGCCTGTCCTCATCACCTGGGTAAATAGCAAAGTAATGCCAACCGACCCAAACACCTCTCAGTGAGACACAAGGGCTGATGAATATTTGTGGGATCTCTTGATTTGTTTTGCTTAGAAGGAAAGGAGATACATACTTTTGGAAATTGTGTCTAGGATGTAGATGGAGATGGTTGTTTATCCATTGATTTGGATTTTAATTAATGGTTGGTTTTGGGTTTTTTTTTGGTTGGATTTCACTGTAAAGAGGTCATAATATGTGCTGCTTGTATGGAGAGAAAATGGACCTCTCTGTCCAAAAGTTCACAATCAAAATTTTCTGGTCTGGGGGGAAAAGCAAAAGCTTTTATCTTCTAAGGCGGCTGATTTTGTGAAAGTCAGATATTCTGAAGGAATCAAAAAAAAATATGTTTCAACCCAAAATTTATTTGGAAACCTTCTGCCCGACCACTGACATTGACAGTAAAGGCAGGAGTATGTCCCGTTTATGGTAAGAGCTGTTCAAGTGCCTGAGGAAGAATCACCCCCATCCCCAAAGCTCTCACAACCTAAGCAGGTGGTTTGTTTTTTTACTGCCTACTGAAAGAAGAGAAATCCACACAGGAAATGTGTGGCAGAGGCACAGCTAGAATTAAATCTCCTGAACGCCATGTTAGCATTGAAATGGAAAGGCTTCTGTGCCTTTTGTTTAAGCTTAGTAGAAGTTTTGCTGAATTGGGAACCAGAACTTCTCATCCAAAGACACTGACTTGCCCTGTGCCTCAGTTTCCCTATCTGCAGGGAGAGTAATAATGTTGTTTACATCAGATTATCATTTGCATCAGGTTAGTCATTAAAATGCTATAGAATTCAGCAGCATTCATTAAAATGCTATAACAGAACAAGATTAATCCACTATTAATTACTCATTGTGTAGTATTACTCACAGGGTATTCTTTTTCCTTACGAGATGCCCACCATCCCTTTAACCAAAATATTAATGTGACTAGCAGAAATTACTGGAGTGTTGATAATGAATGGCAAATACTTTTATTCTGTGAATTCTTCTTCATATGGCTAAAGAAACGACCAAATGAAAGAACAAGATTAATCCACTATTAATTACTCATTGTGTAGTATTACTCACAGGGTATTCTTTTTCCTTACGAGATGCCCACCATCCCTTTAACCAAAATATTAATGTGACTAGCAGAAATTACTGGAGTGTTGATAATGAATGGCAAATACTTTTATTCTGTGAATTCTTCTTCATATGGCTAAAGAAACGTTTAAATGAAGAACAGCCTTTCTGCAAATGTTCCTGTGAACCAAAGCCACTTATTGCAAATAGGCACGAGCAGCGAATTAAAAACACACACCAGATTTTGATCTCAGTTCAACAAGTTTTGCTTGGGCACAAGTCCATTGGCTTCTTCACCCAACCAAGTGAGACACAAATCAGGCTGACATACGTATGCGTGTCAGATAAAAGTGCACAGGGTTATGTCCATATTAGTCATGCGATAACAGGACAGATACATGTTAGGGTGGAACAGTGTTAGCAAATTATCTCACAAAAGGCTATTTGTCTTCCTTGGGATGTGTGCCACTGTTTTAACAAGTCTGAATAAATCTACATTCCTGACTTCCCGTCATGGAGACTTAATCCAACTCGGTCAGTGAAGAGATGCAGTCTACAATAAATTGGTTGGAGAAGGAAAAGCTTTCAGAAGGTCTTGTATTTGCCCTCTGGTGGGTCCGTGTTTCTGTACTCTGACTCACCAAGGTGCCCAACAGTGCAGTGGGGAAAGGGTGAAAGAAGGGACTCATCAGAGACTCCCACAATCCAGCTATGATGTGCCTGCCTGGATTCCCTTCCTAATCACTGGCCAGATGTTGAAGCACCAATGATGTGTTTCATCTTATCAAGAAGTAAAGGCCCCAAAGAGATTGGCTACTTCTGTATTAACTACGAAGGGAGCTGAGGGGCACTAGCTCGGGTAGGGTGTATTTGTCTTGTTGGGTGCAGATAAATTTGACTCAAATCATGAGGTCAGGTTGGACGGGCCTTTGAGCAACCTGGTCTAGCGGAAGGTATCCCTGCCCACAGCAGGGAGGTTGGAACGAGATCATCTTTAAGGTCCCCTCCAACCTAAACCATTCTATGATTCTATCAGCCAGAGCTCCCTACACCTGGCGACCTTCAGCAAAGGCAAATGTAAAGCCACTTCATTTTAACTGCTCCTGCACTAAACTGCAGTGATGTGATGACACACCCAAGCCCTCTGCGTCACAGATCCCCTCTCTGTGACAGAAGAAGCAGCGTCACAGCAGAAACAGCTGGAATTCAAGCTCCCAGTTGGCTTTGCTTAAATCACCACTAATTTGCCCTGAAGTGCACTGGGAGCACTCACATGCTCGCTTTCAGCAGCAGTCACAGCAGCCTGTAGCTAAAAGCTGTAGCAAACTGTAACTCCTTAAACTTCTTCAGCTAAATATACAAAGCTGGTCCACCTAGACCTCAAGTTGATCAAGCACAGATTCAGAAGGAGAGGTGAGCACAGAAAAAAAAGAGCATTAAACTTATTTTCCTCTTCCCCCAAACTCAGCTGAGTGAACGGATGACCTGGATTTCATCTGCCCATGCTCACAGCCTCTGCCTGCCTGCTGCTTTTAGGTGGTGAGCTCTTTTTTAACCAGCCTCTGACATACAGGTATTTACAAAACAAATTTCTGATCATGGGATCTTGCTGTCAGCTAGCAAATATTATTTGCTACACTGACTCTGGGACAGCCATAGATTGAGGAAAATAGCTCGGGTCAACTCCTCACCCTGTTTACTGGAGCAGGACCTAAATTGTGAAGTTTACATATTGTTTAATACCGTGACCTCTGCGCACTTGCTAATCCCTCATCCACCGCTCTGCAGCTTCTTTCTTGTCCACAGCCTCCAGACTAATACCCAGAAAGATGCTTGGATTTCCGAAACTGCAAACCACGCAGCTGGCAAATTCGCAGCGGACATTCTGTTGAGTCAGCACACCACCCCAGCACGACCACAGCTATAGGATCTCTCCTTCCTATGTATAATCACATCTTCACATGCATCAAGCACCTTCCCGCTGCAGCAGGATTTTGATACTAGCAGCAAGATTGCTTCTCCTTCTCAGGGCAAGCTGAAATACAACCAGAGAAAAGACTTTGGAGGCTCTTAGTCAGATAAATAGTGTTTCAAAAATCAATGTTTTTATCCTTTGAATCACTAAATTTTCCCCATTGCGATGATTTAAAAAACGCTATCAGATTTTATTGTTGATCATATTGTAGTCAGGAATATTTGATTTGTTATGAACTGAGGAATATTCTCTTTTAGCTGGGAATACCCAATGCTTCATTGGTGCAAACTCTGATATGGGCACACAGAGAAATAGAGGGGACATAAATCCACAGTGTATCGCTCCTCTACAGTATCTGCACGCTGACGTGTACTTATCTTACTGCACACACAAGGTATCTCATCCCTCTTTTATGGAAAGTTTAGTTGCTTCACTTTTTTTTTTCTGCAGGCATCGCAGGCAGCACTGAGGATGCATCCGATGTGTTGAAAGTTCTCACCCTGGCTACATCTTAGTCATTACTTGTACAACTGTACACTAAAAATCACTGTGAAGACGATGGGGGTGCACTAGTGTATAGCTATAGGTAATAAGGGACCCGAATAAGGCACTGGCACTTTCCTTCTTCACAAAGCTTCCGTTTCAGCTGGGAAAAGGTGGGAAGGACACTCAGAGCATCACTTCACCAAATCCGAATCGAAATTTCAGGCTGCTCAAGGTGAATCAAGAGGAAGATCTTTCCTGGGGGATACTCACTGAGAGAAAAATCAAAGCAGGTAGGCACACAGATTCCACGTCAATGTGGTTGTATGTAGAACCCAGATATATGTGCCCAAAACAGAAAAAGCGGCAGTGCCCGTCATGCAGAATTTCACTGGTAAACACTGATTCAGCAGTTCTGTACCATGTGTAAGAAAAAAACCATGTCACTGCTTCTACAACTAAGCTTGGTGGAATATCTGATTATTAAGAAATACTGAAAAAGAACTAAATTGTAGTCCCACTAAAAAAGAATGTCTTCCCTCTAAGAAAGTACGTTTTTGGCCTTCCATCTCAGAAAACCTTTCTTTTCTTCTAGGAAACAGCAGCTTTCCTCCAGGAAATTCTGCTATTTAGGCCTCAGTTTTCCTGAAAAGTGACAAAACAAAAATGGCATTAATTTGAATGCTTTGAAACAGCAGTTCAAAAGGAAATGTTTCACTTGGAAGTATCTTATTAAAAATCAAGCAATTCTCAACATAAATACTTTCCAGGGGAAAAAAAAAATAAATGAGTCAGCCTCATACCTTTCCTGAAAAAGAAAATAATCTTATTTAGGTAAATAATTGTCCCTCTGAACGTTTGTTGTTTTTTTTTTTTGTTTTTTTTTTGTTTTTTTTTTTTGATAATAGTGGGTACAGTGCTAAATAGGTGTGCAGGCCATGAATAAGTTTGTTAGAAAATAACTGAGGGCAAATAACACAGAAAAGGAGGGGGAGGCTTTGAAATTAGATTGTGTAAGATGTTATTCGGAAATATTAAGCAAAGGCCTTCCCTGAAACACAATCATGTTAATACTGAAATTAAATACCTTTTAAATATAAGGTACACACTGCACAATATAGATTCTCCCAGGGCTTTGATTATGAGGTAGCAGGAGCAAGCCTATAATTAATATTATATGGTGATTTCAGTTTAAAGCAGACTGTTCCAAGAGCTGCAATCACCACTACATAAGCAAGTTGTCCCTCAATAGCTAAGAAGGAATTAGGACCCAGAGCAAAGGCAAACACACCAGCCTATTTAATTGTTGGCAGTTTCTTTGCAATAGTCTAATTGGACCTGGAATTTGGATATTTCTGAATAGTTTTCGCACTTGCAGGTTAGATCCTGTCTTGAATCTAGATCCTTTTCATGTATCAGGTCAACTTTTATTCTGTATAATGGAACAGAATTGTCTTGAGGGAAACGGTTCTTTCAAAAATGTTTGCTCTGTACCTTTGGCCTGAGGCGTCATCCTTGGAAACCAAGCCATCTGAGGCGAAGAAATATCCTCTAACCCGAGCTGTGAAGATCACAATAACATCTGGCACGGTGAAACAGAAATTAGTAATTATTATCTCCCAGCAGAGCAATGGGAACCAGCCATTCTCTGTCCGTCAAGAAGAAAATAATTAAGGCTTCAAAAAAAAAAAAAGACATCTTAAAGAACCAAATTAAATTTACCTAATCAAATGCTCTAATACAGGGAAATTTGTCTGGATCACCATTTAGCTAAGTGGTTATTCAAATGGGTGTGTAGTATTAACACGAATCTGAGATATTTGCTCCCTTTACATCCTATGGCAACACATTCCATAAGTTAATTATATGTTGTGTTAAAAAAAAAACCAAAACAAAACAAAACAAAATCTTTAATCCATTTCACAGTGGCTATGTTATTTGTCAAATGCCTAGAACAGTTAGCATCTCAGTTAGGGTACCAGTGCAGCGATTTTTAAAGCCAAAAGGGCTTATTTTATCATTTTGTTTGACTTACTAAATGATAGAGGCCAAGGGACTTCTCTGAAGCTATTCCTGCTTTAACTGTGCTAGATCCTGACTTTACAGTAGAGATCACTCTAGATTTGAAAGTGGCTGGTGTTAAAAGGAATGGTTCCGATATTTAACTACTCTTACTTGTTCCAGCTTCCACTTCCACCTTTTGCCCCTTGTTACATCCTCATTTGATAGAATAACTATCCCCCTCCTTGTCCATCACTGCTTTTTTGTCAAAGTGTACCCCAACCTGTGTGCTCAGGTCTGCGTTAGGCAATTCAGATCATAATTGGCTCTTTTTCTTGGTTCACCTCTCCTGTGTTCTTTGTATCATTATTGTACTTTTATCAGCACTGACTTAAAGGTTTCTTGAGGGTGCGATATCAAATAAACATTTCAGGCCCACAGTGCTTAAAAGCGGTGCATTTTACTTGGTGATCTGCTCCAGTCATCTCTGCGTAACACACCGAGGACTTCTGCACCATCCCTCATTAGACTTCTCCTCTCCCAAGCTAAGATGTGGTGTGTTCTAGATACCACATCTCCTTTCCCAGGCAGATTAGTCCTGAACAAACAACACTGATCTAACACAGATTTCTAAAATTTATAATCCCTTCCTAATGGTGTTCTGTTAACCTCTGATGAAGGTTGCCCTCTTTTCTGGACTTTTGAATCTCCCTTGAAAGAGAAAACTTACTGCTGTGTGGAGACAGCAAGTCCGTCAGCACTGGCAGAAGCATTTCCTGAAGATCAGCTGTCTGATCCTAGTTGGGATATTGCATGGCTGAACTCATCTCAAGCAACCAGAAGAATCCTTTTTGTCTGGAAACTTTGACCTCCTGCCTGAGCTGGATCCTGAATGGTTTCCTGTTCAAGCTGGGGAATGTCCATCCCACCAGAAAAGAGACCTAAGGAGGTATTGATTAATACAAGAAAGGGGACATTTATCTGAGTTGCAATACTCTGAGGATATAATTTGGATTTCAAGTGGCCAGAACTTTTGCAACAAAGCCTGTCAGTGTATTCCTCAGTGTGTCAGGAGCAGTATCGCCAGGATGATGCATGGCCCAAGACATGGGACACCACTGGCAGAGAGGTCCTGGAAGAGGTTTCAGGTTGCTCTCTGAAGAGGTTGCAGGGAGTGGATGGGACCAGTTTTAGGTCACCTGATATTATGAGACCGTGTCCTTGATGCCTCTTCACAGATAGGTGCAGGCTTGAACTCCAAAATCTGATCCCCTCTCATTGTATAAACTTCACATTAGGGTTTATTTCAAGTGGAATAAAACACAGAAATATAGCACCAGACATAAAAAGCAGTTATGAAAAGATAAAACACTTTTCACATTCATGCCCATGGTTTCTTTTTTAAATTCTTTTTGCTAGCTTTTTTTTCATTCTGATCCCTCTATATTGTACGGAAATTCAAAACAACTTTAAAATATGCTTTTAAAAGTACCAACAAAGTATGAATTGATCCTTTAAAAGAAGGCATGCCACATTAGAAACCTCTGTGCATCACTGATATGGTAACAGATTATTTTAGAATATCCTAGGGCAAAAACCCACTGTGCTTTCTCTGAGCTGGCAGCGCAGATGGAAAGATAACAGTTGTGACCAGACTTTTTGGGTATGAAAACACATAAGAGAGCAGTTTTCATTCCTCCACCATGTGACAGAGAAGCGGTCAAGTAAACTTTAGCAGTTCAGTCTGCGTACATTTTTAAAAATCACTTGTGATCTGCAAAGCAGCTGAAATAGAAAAACACGAAACCTTCAGCACCCGCTAGTTAACTCAACATAGCCGCCTTGCCAAGTTGTGACCAAAAGTGCTGCTTGTTTCTAGTTTCTCCTCCGTACTTAAAGATAATAAAAACCCAGCCAGCATTTTCCTACCTTTATGTGCTTTATCAGAGATCCCACATTGGATGACAAAAGGAGCTTGCTCGACGGGTTGAACACTAGATGCAGTAGATCACGTTTCTTTTCCACCAGAGTGATACAGAGGTTGTTGTCCTAAGTAGAAGTAGAGGCACGACAAGGATGGGTGTTCACAGAGCATTCATCCTGCTCCAAGTGGGATAAGAGACACTCTGAACCTTCTTTTGCCTGCTCCGGCTGGTGGATACCCATGCACTGGTGTGTTGTGTGCCAGATGAGAGTGTGCTCCACACCATCCTGCTGCAGCCTTGGCCTCGGGAAAGCCTGCTCATCTCTCCCGGGCTCTGGTTTCTCTCTGCTTCCTGAGAGGTGACCGCACTGGGCAGAAGGCTTGATGCAAGTAGGAGTTTTTTCCCACTGAAATTATACAAGTTGGTTGACGGGAATGTTTTGTGAATTCATGCTGATCAAAGACATTCGTTTCAATTGAGAAAAAAAAAAAAGTCAATAGGAAAATGGGAAAAGGGATTTGGAAAAAATGTAAATGTTTTTTATTTGGACGCTTTTGAAGTAATTTGAGGTGATATTTCATTTTAAAATATACTTCAGTTTTACTTAGAGTAGAAAAAACATCCTTTCCAAGGGCTCAGAACTGCAACATTTCATTTCAGCCTGGAAAAAACAGACTTAAAATAAAACTTCTCCTTTTGCTGCTGTTCTTCTTGTTTTCACCTCTCATTTTTATGTCACTTAAAAAAAAAAAAATTAATACAAAAATCAGAAACAGTATGAAAAAATTTACTGTGAAACCCAGAAACTGTGGGGCGCAGAAAAAGCCTTTCTGTGTTCGACAGCTCTTTCCACATCTTATGTATTTATATAGAAAACGGTTGGGCTTCTTCACATTTTTCATTTGTCTAACTGCACTCATGTTTATGGCAACAGGGCATGGTCTTACAGGAACTACCTGCTACTAAAATTAGAATGATATCTCCAGGTAAGGGGAAGACAATTTGCAATTTCTGCTACTGATGGTACTCCGTGATCAGTGGAAACCTGAAAACCAGCATCAGCTCCTCTGAGAAGGGGCCACCACCTGCATATGGACATTTCATTTTTTTTACAGAGATCCACGAAACTCATTTTCAATACCTTTCCTCTTTTCTTTTCCCTGCCTGACTCCCAAGCGGGAGGTCAGGTCAAACTTCTGGCTGGTATAATAGCTAATTACACCCCCTATTTGGCCTAGGATGCGGGGTGAGGCATAAATTAGGACCTGATAGCTTGGTTGGTGCCACGGAGGGTTATTAGATGTGTGTCAGCGAGCAAAGTTCTGATCAAAGCTCGCAGCGAGGCAGCCAGAGGTCGTGAAGCATGGCTGGGGACTAATTGCCAGGCTGTGTGCTAAAAGGAAGTTTGCAATGAAAGGCCATTAAGCTGCAGCCTTTCCAATTGGTGGAGCAAAGCTACGGAGAAATGCTAATTGCTGAGGAAAACGAGGGGCTCCGGTGCAGATCCATCTCTGGGTGGTGGTGATGGTGATGGCTCACTTCATTTCTGAAGAGCGTTCCTAAGGAAGGGCAGAATCTGCTCTTAAACGTTAGTCCTAGAAGGGGCTTATTAACCATTCTCTTAATTTAAATGGGTTGGTCAAATGTAGCAAACCTTTTTTAAGAGCTGGCACTTACAGAGAAATTTGGCCGGTTGTAAAATGAGTTGGCGGCAATAAAACTTCGCTCGCGGGGCAGAGAATGGTGAGGGCAGAGGGTTCAGTCAGACACTTGAAAAGCATACCAAGATCTTTGAATCACAGCACTTAACGCCACGTAGAGAAAACCAAATAACTGGTTTTTACTCTCAAAAGATTTCTATACACTCAGTATATCTACACATGCAGCACACCAGCCATATTTTGCCCATTTTACAAACAGGGAAACTGAGGCAAAATGAAATAAGCTTCAGTCTATTTTTGTTCTGTTTTTTTTAACACTCAGGTTTCCACATGTCAGACTTTCTGGAGTCCAAATGACATAGTTAAGCTGATTTGAAGGAGAATGAAAAATCCTTTCCCTTTTTTTTTCCCCCCTTCTGTTGCAGAAGTTAATCACTTGTGACCTACCAGTCACATCTTCAGTCTTGTTTCCTTTCAGGTCTTTTTCAGAGCTCTGAGAAATTTTCCCAGTTAAACCTTTCTTGAGGTTGATATCCATCTCAATTTCTCTCTCCTCTTCCTGAAAAAAAAAAATAAATAAAATAAAATAAAGTAAATCATGGCTTTCTGTATGTTCGGTCAAGATGAAGACAAACACTTCTATTTTCTAAACATAGGTATAATTTTTTACGTATGTGAACTATTTAAATTAACTAAGTATTTAAGTTATAAAATGACACAAAACCTAAATAGCAGAGACCAAATATTTTCATGCCTGTTTGGAAAGGGCATCTTGAATATAAACAACAATAAATAGCTAAGAAATGTCTGGTGGCTCTGGCCAAATATGGATTATCAGGACCGAAGTTGGAATTTCCACACAGAGAAATTTCCACTCTGTCAACATTTATTTTCAGTCTGGTTTGGGACCAAATGTCACATTTTTGGGGAAAGGAAAAGAATCTCATGAATGCTTCAGTCAGAAATGCTGAAATGTATTTGTGTCACTTTGGCTTTCAGTTGCTCCCAGCTATGCTCTTGCAAAGATCGAGATACTGTAGCTTAGATGAGTCATGTCCAGCATTTCTGCATGATTTTTTTTTTTTTTTTTTGCCATAACTACATTTCTCACGAACCCACATGTCCCAGCGCAAGGAATGGTTTCTTGATTCAGGAATCAAGTTCCAGCCTGTTGGGCCATGTCACTTCATCTAAAATAAGAACCACAGGAGGGACAAATACTGTTACAGTTTTAGCTCAGAAAAAGCTCTTACGCAAACTCCCACCTGGCTGGGAATCACTTTTCACCCCTCTCCCCTCCTTTCCCTTGTACCTGGCTCACATTTTCCTTTTTCTTTCCCCTACCTGTCCTTGGGGTGGGACGTGGAGGTGTCATTGGCAATGGTAATTATTGACTTCTATAATGCAATTACCAAGGCATATCACCAGCCTGTCAATGAAGTCATACCTTTTAAACGTAGAGTTTATGATTGAACGCATATAATGAACCTTAAAAAAAAGTAAGCTGTGGCTGTAGTTTTCTTTCTTTGGATCAAAGGAATTGTAGTTCCATGTAAATGAATGAATTTAGAGAAAAAACACCGAAACAAAGATTAAAATCTCTGTGTGGTATTTCACAGGTGACACAGAAAACAAGAGCAACATTTAATAGCTTTCCTAGCTGCTTGCAACCTATTTTCTTTTAAAGAAAATCACTCACTGTGTTAAAGCAAGAAGGAAAAGAAGTTTTGTTGTTGGATTTGTCTTTCCCTTTCCCTTGGTATTGAAGAAAATGAGAAGAGAAATCTGTTTCATGTCTCTTTCTGTGATTTTCATACAACTTAACTAGATTATTAGAAATGTTCAGCAATAATCTGTAGATGAAAGGAGCGTTAACTCTTGAGTCTTTATTATGATTAAGGCTTGAAGTCATTTGAAAATTGTATGTGGAACATGATCTATTACATCTTATGGCAAATAGGAGCTCATATATTTAGGCTACAGCTAAAGAGTACCATCTGCCTATGTATTGAAGAACTAATTGCTAGCAAAACAGAAATGAATATGTTTGTGACTTTGTATGGTAAACTCGGCAGTAAAGAGAATAAGGTCCTGATGTGGAAAATTGGAAAGTCAGTTGTTCTGCAGAAACAAACCATTCTTCTGTGAGGAGTAACAGTAGAGACCCTTTCCTTTTTGTATCCTGAGACAGAAGACAAGCCCAAGACTATATGATTTTAAGTTAATCTTCCAAACCCATAATTGATAATTGGTTTCAATAGATGTCGTTGGTAATACTGCCAACAGCAGAAGTGCTCTGGCAACAGACCTGCTCCTGTTGAAGTGAAAGGCAAAATTCCTTAACCTGTAGTATCCACCTTGGTATTTATATATGCTAGAAATGAGCCAAACCCCCAGATTTAAAAGTGGTATTTGAACTTCCCTAAATTCAGGCTTAACTTGTTACTGGGCTTTAGGTTCTGCTTGCAGGGAAGTCAGGCTGATGCCATTTGAAAATTTCAGATCTGGATCCAGTTTTTAATTTAATGTACTCTCAACACTTCAAGTTGTTCAGTTCCAAGATTTTAGTTCAGGTCTTTCTATTCTCAGTTTTATAACTTCATACATGCAATTGTTTGAAGTCTCGAAAATGATTAATGTGCATGCAACCCTGTGAAAACATTCTTTGGTGTTTCTCCAATTTGTGGTTTCATACATGAGAATAAGAAGTAAAGAAGAATATTATCCTTTGCTTGCACTGCAGCAAGTAACACTAGACACGTAAATATAGCCCCAAAGACAGCAAAAATTACTGAACTGTATTTGAAACATGGTTTGTGGAGGTCAGCTTCATTTTAGTAAAGCAGCTGTTGGAATCCTAAGTCTAAATAAATAATTCATTTATATGAGGAAAGAAACCTGAGTGATTTCTTTAAGTGATGTAAGCTGCTATTGGGAGAATTACAGGAATTGTTACCCAGAACCTTTTCACAAAGCTTTGGTAACACAATTACTTAGTCTTGTTTAAACATCTCATAGAAGAGTCCTTAGGTGCAAGAAGAAATCATGGCCAACAGACAGGTAGGTAAAGCGTGTATATCTGGAACTGAAGAACCATAGGTATGAGGTTCAACAGTTGTATATGCCCACACAGCACACACAAAGATGCATGAACACAATCCATAGACATTCTGGAAAAGAGCGATTTAGAAAAGACCTCAAAAAATTATGAAGATTATTTTGTACATAAGACCATTTTCTGTAGAAGTTGCTAAATGGCAGAATACAGTTCTGGCATACAGAATCTGAGGGTCATTAAGTTTGAGTAGAAGGCAATGCTGTTCAGATATCTGACATCACTGAGATTGATACTGAAATAATACGTGCAATTCTGGTATTCATATCTAAACCAGGATGTGGACAAATTGGAAAGTGTTGACAACTGCAGAATAATTTAAGTTCAGGGTCCAAACCAAAAATGCCCAGTACCCAGTGAAGTTCTTTAGCTTCTGCTGCAGACACTCATGCAAGGTGATTGTAGCAGCCTCTTCAGTGCTTAAGATTTTTAAAATATAACTGTTGTTGATCATTTTGGTCTGCCATTTGCTCTTTTAGTGTAGATATATGAGGATAGTCTTTCCAGTTGCTTCTCCTACAATCTGCAGGAATTCTTCCCTCCCTTCTGTTCTGAACCTCAGCCCACAATGCCTTCATGTAATCCCTGATCTCAGTTAGATGGAGGCAAAAAAGTTGCTTGACAAGTTAGAAACACATACCTCTGGCCCATCAGCTCACTGACGGCTCCCAAGTCCATGACTTTTCTTTGCTAACCCTGCCGATATACCCTGTAGACGATGACTGTGCGTACAGGGCAGAACAGGGTCTATTGGCAGTGAAGTATCATGATAACCATGGTTTCCAGGTTGAAACTGAATCTTGGATGTCTAGCCTAGAATAAAAAAATTACAGGACCCTACTTTGTAGGCACATGTTGAGTGGGAGGTGAACGGTGAGGATGGACAAATAATTTCCAAGTCTGCACAAAAAGTGGTGTAACACTCACGTGGAGAACATAGAGCAGTTGTAAACTTACAAGGAGATCCTCCTCGTCAAACGTTATTCAAAAGTCTCAAAGATGAGTCTGCAAAAAAAATCAGCTTCGACTGATGTCTTCATGCACAGCCAATGCAAATTCTGGACCATACCCAGGTACAAGGTAAGACTGCCTGGAGCCAAAGATATCTTAAAGTTCCCAATACAGTCAGCATTTCCTGACCCCACTCTGCTCAAACTCCTTTTCCACAAAAGAAAGAGCAAATCAATACCTAATTAGTTTATGCATTTATGCACGACTCCCTAATGTCAGACTATAGATACATTTGTGGCAATGCATTAATATTGACATGGACTCCACTAAAATATTAGCAAAGTACTAGAGGTATTAAGGACATTGAAGTTACACAAATGTGACTATGCAAAAGATAAATAACGTTGAGCCCATTTGGTGGACTCCAAATATTAACACAGCATCTCAAGTCATGTAAGCCTTCATATCCTTCAGCACATCTGCTCCTGTGTGTGAGCGATGGATAGCTTTTTGTTCTGTGTGCTCTGGGTGTTCTGGGTTTAACTCACCATTGACAGGTTATTAGTTTGAGCTACGTAGAAAGTGTCATTTCTATCACATTCACATTCACAATCACATTCAATGTGTGTCATGTCTCTTTCTTAAGTTTTAAATCTTGATTAAAATCCTGTTGAATGCACTGTTAGGACTCCATTCTGGATTTACATTACTAGAAATGAGGACAATATTTATGCTAAGATACTGAGGTGAGGACAGATCTTTATTTGATGTGACAACAGCTCTGGCAAAGTATGTAAGTATACCCTGTATTCTGGGTCCCCCCTACACTTCATCCCTCCCCTCCCACCCAGAAAGTCAGCTTCCTTGTTGGAAATTTCCTTTCTCCCAGAGCGTCTCCCCTGCAGGTTTGCACTGGTTTGAAGCATATCTAACATGGCAATTGAGAGGTTTGTTGGGTTCACACGCAGCGCAGAAAGCAATTTTACTTTCATACTTGATGTTCTTGTGCACATCTGACCAGAGTAGCCGAGTGCACAAGTTGTAATCTTTCCAAAAGCAGTAGGTTGATATCAAAGACTTTGCAGTGAAGCAAGGAATTGTGGCAGTACTTCAAGGAACAGGTTTGCAATTAACTGTTAAATACAGATTGAAGGAATGCCCCGCTTGGTTGCTGCAGGCTTTCCTTGCGCGCCAGCGATGACTGAATCTAAAGCACAGAGCATGGCAGGATGATAACCTGTTAGCAGGGGGAAAAAAAACGGGGGAGAATTATTGAGTAGTTGATAACATGCAGGCTGCTTAATGGTTTCAGAATACTGCACAAAATAACACATCAGACCCTCTGAATTACAATTCTGTTGACAAAAAATGAAAAGAGACGGAAAATAACCGACTCATATTGTCTACATGTGAGGATTTAAAAAATCAAAGCGAACCAGAAATTGCTCAGCCTATAAGCTCATTCAGCCATTGAAGGAGAGTACAGATGGCAATGCATATAGTTTGGAAAACAAAGCAAAACACTTTGCTGAAAAAAAACCCAAAACTGTGGTTGCTTTTATAGTTGGTGGTGTAATCAGGGGTCTAGTGCACTCAATCGTTCCAGATTTAGGAAAAGGCATATGGAACAGAATATTTTGATTCTGTTTCTTGTCCCATTGTTTAATTTTTAGACACGTCTGTTTGCACTGTAAGCTCCTATTTGGATGGCAAACCCCCTTGTGCAAGGGATGCCTTTGGTATACAGCATTTCGTAGCATAACCAGACACTGGTTTCTGCTTGATGTGACTACTGTATAGGAGGCCATGATTTAAGATATAGACCAGGTGTAACTGGGCTTCCAAGGATTCACTTCTTTAGCAAGAAGAGAGAAAAAGCTGGAAGTGAGCTTCTAACTTCATGCTCATGGCGATAGTTTTGTTTATACCAAAACCTCTGTCCTTATTACTTGTCCTTAGTACTTGTTACAGGGTTTCCTATGCTACTGTGAACTCTTTCAGTAAATAAGAGTATCTACCTCTTTTTGGTGGTATGTCCCAGTGGATGAGCATGCCTTTAATGAGAATGACCATTAGCATTTCTGAAGGGCTTTGAGATTTTTGTAGTGCTACCCTTCTATGTATCATTGATCACGGATAAACCTAAGATCTGAAGATGTAAAATGGGAACTTTGATACCTAAAGATTTTTTTAAATTGTAGAAATGGTCAAACTCTTGGATTTCTGTGTCTCACCACTCCTGAGGGTCATAGAGCCTCACTATGTGAACCACTATTACATTTGAACAGAAAGAAAACCTTTGGATGAATTAAGAATTTCAGAGAAATAAGACCTGAAATAAGAGTTTCAACTTTTCAGAAGGCTGAGGTTTTGCAAAGGATCTTCAAAACCAATTAGCATCAGCAGAATTTGCAAAGAGTTGCTCAACATGTGTCAGCTTTTGGCACCAAGTTGTTAATGTCGTTTGCTTAAGCAAATATTGTTCCTGTACAGCTCATGATTTGGAATGAACCTGATGATCAGCACTGAAAAAATAGGAAAGTTTACAGTGAAAATGTATTGTGATTTCTCTACTTTCAGAATTTGTGAATAGCACAGAGAGAGCAGGATCATAGCTGGTCCTGCTTTGACCAAGATGTTGGACTTGATGATTTCCAGTTGGATTATCCTACGAAAGTACAAAAGGTTGCATATAGACTGTCTGTTGTGCCACTGGCTGAGCTAATGGTCAGCCTCACCTGAAAAATGAAGTCAGCTTTGAACCAAGTCTTTCAAAGAGATCACCTCACTGCTTTGGCATTCACATTCAGGGAAGCTAACTGATTTTCTACCATTTGTTCAGGAAAGTGTCCTCTGAGACAGGAGCCTCCCAAAGTTATATTTGAACAACAGGTTTCTTGTCGTTGTTACTACAGGCAAACTGCCAGTGTAGTGTTCTGCAAAGATCGGGATTTGATCTCTTCCTCTCACCTCCTTTTTGTGCGTGTATTCCAACCCCAAGATCCTAACCCAAGCGGTGTGTGCCAGTATCAATAAGTAGCACCCAAGCTCACCGTCTGTATTCAAAACTAGACATGTGCTGCAATGCTAAATGTCAATAGTTGCTGGCATTTGGGATCAGAGCCCATGCGAAGAAAGTTATTAAGTGAATGACTCAGTTTAGATTGTACCTTGCACTCTTGTTTTCTGTGGAAATTATTACTCGTAATTGTGTTGAAAACATGAGTTTTCAATAAGTTTTGCTTGGAAACTTTGACTTTTAAGTGTTGTTATTGTCATCAGAAATGGTGTTGATGGGTAGATTTAATATTTAGCTCAATATAAAATGTTCTTCTAACTTTAGAGAACTTTATTTTGTTTAATCAGAGAAGTCAGCCAGCTCAAGCCAGGGAATTAATTGGAAATTGCTAACAGCTAAATTCAAATTTAATTTGGGGGGTTTTGTGCTCCAGCTCTGCCGTTTATCAGATCAGATGTTCAACTGTTCTTAAAGGTCCAAACTTCAAAATTACTTTACATCCCTGAGTGGAAAATAAAAATATCCCCAGTGGAGTTAAGGTCTGGTCATGAAGGCTTTCATTTTAGTTTTGTATGAAGAAGCTCTGCAGGATTGACTCCTCTCCTGTTCAAGTAGAAATAGCAACCTGGTACTGGTTAGAACAGCCCTTTGGTTATTCTGCCAAAGCATGGGAAACTGGAATAAGGAAGAAGGTGGAGAAGGAAAACCCAGAACACTTGGATGGTATGGAGAGAGAACCTATGGGTCAAAAAAAGTAAATAGAACAGTTTAGTATGTGATTATTGTCCTTTTCCATTTGATTGAATTGACTGTGTCTCGGGACCTGTGCCAAAATAATTTTTCTAGATTTGCTATGTGCAAATATACACGTAGAAGAAATTTTATTACCTGACCTTTCTTTCTATTTTTTTTTCTTTTTTTTGATTTGCAGATATTACCGTCAAAAGAAAGTCTTGGTAGATTTCTGAGAATGAAAGATATGATGGTAAAAGAACTCACGTCTTCTGGTTAGAAAGGACTGGTCTGCAACATTTTCCCTTTCAAAATTAGATCTTTACCTCCATATTTAGCCTAGAGGTAGGTATTCTTCACCCTCTTTTAGATGGGAGTGAAACAAGACAGAGACCAACCTTTTTACATGCTGGGTGAACTACAGGTATGGAGCAGTCTTGAAAACATAACCTCAGCTCTGAGCCTGAAAAATCTGACCTTGAGCACTGCTGAAAATGCAGTTTGTCAAGTAGTGACTTGCCTAAATGCCGGTAAACCAGAAGATCAACAAGTGGTCTGGCTGCGGGTTCCCATGGTCTAACCTCCTGCTCAGCTGCAGCCCCAGCACTGTGTGCCAGAAGGCAGTAGCGTGCACGACCTACAATGAGCCCTTCATGGGGGATGCTGTGAGGCACTTGACCTTCTCCTTCCTCAGGCCACCAGTTTCACCTTTGCTTATCAGATCACAAATATCATGAGATGCTTTACCAAAGTAGTGTTAAGTTTTCCAAAGAACCTTTGACAACCCATCATGGCCATGCAACCAGTGCTGTTAGTGCAGTAGCCTTGGGTGAAAGGCAACATTGCTAGGAACTCCAAACTGTACATAGCTAAATTGACGTAAGGTTATCAGATTAAAAAAAAAAAAAATTTCTCTACACACACACACACACACATACATGGCCAAAAATAATGAACTCTATTTGTTCCTCTGACCAGCTTTCTTTAACTATTTAACTACAAAGTTGTCCAGGGGCTACAGCCAAGAAATTCCTGCCTAAATGCCTATGCAATGTGCCTGCATTTCATAAAGTCTGAAAACTGTTTTGTCAACAGTTAGCCTGAGATAAATGGGAGGCTAGAGTTTTAGATCATGTTCCCAATCATTTGCTAACTGCAGCCAGTCACTGAATTGTCATGTTCCGGAGATTGCTTTCACATTCTTGTGAATTAGTGTAGCGTGTGTCAGCATTCCTTAAGAGGTACCATTCAGCTCAGAAGCTTTCAGCCTGTTACGAGCTCTGTCCTCCTCTGAGCAGGAGTTCAGCAGATGCAATACTACTTCTTTGGGGAAGAGAGTGATCAATCATAATCATGCCTTAGCGTCTCACCAGCAGAAACAGCGAGAGTAGTATCTATTGACTCGATTTTCTAGAAGAAAATGAAAAAATATATTTAAAGACTAGAAATTACACCAGAGTACAGAGTTTGATCTCTTCTTGAATCCCATTTTTTCTCAGTTCAGAGGCTGCTGTGTTGAGTCATCTCAAATAGTACTATAAAATAAGGTCCCACAAAGGGTGAGGAGTGAGATGCACAGCACCTAGCTTTGAATATTTGTAGTGCTTACATCCACAGCTGTGCTAGTCTCCCTCAGCTCCCTTTATAGTTGAGTTGAGAAAATAAAGGTGATATTGGGGCATAATTTTTCACATCCTAAAGTAGCTGCAAAAATAAACCAGTTGACTTCATTGCTTATCAATGGAGTCTAAAGGAACTAGCTCAGATGCAGAAGTCTACATTAAAGATGCCCAAGATAGCTATACTTCCCATTTCATACAAGGAAAAGTGTCCCCTCCGTTCCTGATTTCATTCAAATTAGCTTGTGCATCACTTCTTGAGAAGGGCACTAACTACAGGCAGTAGTGAGAAAGTAACCTCCTGTCTTCTAGAAGCAGCGTGGTTAGACTGTGCAGAGAGATGGAGAGGGGAAAAAATCGAAAAGTGTTGGAGAGAGAAACAGAAATTAAGAACAAACCAAGCAGAACCTAATTCTGCAGCATCCTAATTACAGCACTCTGAAAAAACAAAAGGTGAGATTCCTAATAGCTGCTCCACGAGTGCTAGAACATTTCTGTCTTCGAGCAAATTATCATCAGTGCATAGGTGACATTAGAAAGAGACCTTAGAACAAGTCCCATCATGCACCTTCCAAGTGAAAGTCATGAGCCCTGCACTAGGATAATGATTTTTCTTGCAGCTTGACCTTGTTGTTTCAGACCTTGCCCAGCATCAAAGAGCATTCCTGTGCCAAATATCTTCTGACCTGGAGACTACAGACAAATTTTCTAGGAGACCGAAGTAGCAACAAGCTAAATTAGGAAATGAACACTTAAGTTTTCTAGTGCTTAGGCAAGGGATCTAGCCTAAAGGTTATGATACAAATGCTAGGGTGACTCCACCAGTCACAAAGTGGTAGTCATTTGTGCTTCTTCCAGGGCTTTTAGGCCTGTTGATTCATGTCAGGAATGCTCTGATGATGCCGGACAGTCTGGCCTCTTCATGAGACCTAGGCAGAGGAGCAACTCACTGTAGACTGTAAAGCTGTTTAGACACAAGCCAGTGTGATTCTACACTGTCTTGCCAGGAGAAAAGCAGTTCTGGACATGTGTAGTCCTAAGTGCCTGGACAACTTAAACCAAAGTGGGGTGAGGCTGAGTGACCCTTAGTGTTAGGAAGAGGATTTTAGGCTGACAGTTTGGGATTTGGGAACACAAATTCCTTTCAGTCTCTCTGCTTGATTTGCTACATGGAGATGGACACCGGTCTCCACACTGCTGTACACAACTGGACTGTCTCTCACATCAGTGGGAACATACTTATCTCAACACTGGGTGATTTTGAAAAACACAAGACCTTGTGATTAGGCAAAGCAGATATGGGCACCTTTTTGCCCACTTTTGCAGCAGAACTCAAGATAAATGAGATAATCTAACAGGAAACAGGAAAATGCCCCACGTTTGTTTTGAAACTGGTTGATGGCCAGGAGATTGCACAGGAGGAACCACAATGGACTTCCATCTGAAGACTAGAAAGATACCTGACCACCATACATGTATGTGAAGTCTCAGTGTCCTCTGCAACTGCACATGGTCAAGGTCTGGAGATTTTCATACGGTGCAGCATCAGCTTTAGTTTGCAACTTCCTTTGGAATAGTAACAACCCTTTATATGCCACTTTGTAGAGAGTGGGCCCTGCTGCTGTTTGAAGTGTGTGTGGATTTTTTGGGAGGCAGAAAGGGAGAAATGTCTGCGGAGGGGTTTTGCAGGGGTTAGAGTGGATGCTGGCTGTCAATAAAGCCATTTAAGGGCATGTTGGCCCCTTAAAGAAGACATGTTTCACCTTCACCTTAGAACAATCTCAACCCACCTTCCCAACGAAGAGGAGAAATCCTTAGTTCAACATCACAGTGCCGTAAATGAAGGGTAAATGGAATTTGTCAACCTCTGGGTTGAAAGTTCACTTTTATTTCTTGCGCACATTAAGTTGCCTAAGTTTTTTATATCCCACATGTTTCTAGTTGCAGTGGAAGGGACTGTGACTGAGATCCAGGCCTGATGGACTGTGAATGAGACCATGAGTGTGAGGAGAGGGAAGAAAGACTCACAGCAGCTGCAAGCAGAGAGCTGGGGCCTGAGACCTGTTGGGATCAGATAGAAAGGTAAGAGGCATGGTTTCTGTGCTGAATCAATTTATTCCAATAGAGAGAAAAAGTTTAACTCTAAATAAAGGAGACTGACATTTTTATGCTTTGGAAAGGGCTTTTTAATGCACTGCTGGGTAAACTGGGCCCTTTGACATGCCTGGTTGGCAGCTGGGAAACATGGCATTGCCTAGACACAAAGGACATCAGATTTTTTCCCCTCTCCACACCGGGGCTTCAGCATCTTTCACAGAAGGAAAAAGAGCTTTTAAAGAGTGGTGGTTGAGAGTAGAAGCAAGAAGCAAGGAAGAAAAAAATAGGTAACAGAGCTAAGGTCACCTCTCAAGAAATAACTATGGTTCCAGTCACTTTGATGAAACTTTATGAACCTGAAGTGCCTGTGCCCTCAAACTGGTGTCCTTTAAAAATGCACTGGGGTGAGAAAGAGGTGGGGGAAGGGTTGTGATCTCAGCATTGCAATAAATCATATAACAGGCCTTTTCAACTTGGCCCTTCCTATATGAATATTAAGCTTAAAAGAAAAATATCCTAAATTATGTAACAAATTTCAAATATCTTTCTTCTATTACACCTACTAGAACATACAGTTGTTGGTTCCTCTGAAATACCATGAAAAGAGCATATTTATGACACAATGTTTTCTATCCAATGTACTTAACATTCCCTAAGAGGAAGCTTCATATTTTCTAATGGAGGTTTGACATTTGGGGTACCATAATTTTCAAGCTTTCTTCATGTTTTTAAGGAGTCAAAGGATGAAGAACAGAAAGGAAAGAAAAAAAGAAAAAGAAAGACAGAAAAGAAACCTGAGATTATGATGAAATCACAGGGTTCGAGTAACAGGTATATTTTGAAAATGCTAAAATGCTAAAATAAATCTCAGAAGGATCTCTCAGAATCTCTTGCCACAAAATTTATGTTATTTAACCCAGTTAAACGCAAAGAGATTGCCTTCTGCCAGATCAGTTCCTGGATTTAGCTTGCTGGATGGCCAAAAGAGTGTTAACAGAATGAGTGACCAGGGAGGGAAGAGAGGGCAGATGAACTTTTCTGCATCAATATGGATTTTGATGGTTTGAAGTGATATTGCAACCCCCTAATCTACCTAGGCACTTCCAATTGGCAAGAGAGTGACACCTCTAGAGATGCTTGAATTAGATGTTCTAAAGATCTACTTGTACTGGAGCACCCAGCAGTACGTCCCTGTTCCCAGAACACGGAATGGGGCCACACTGCATCCTGACACAGCAGTGCACAGCCCTTGTCCTTCCCATGCCTGGTTTCCAAGAGAAGAGAACTCTTGTGTAGGGTGCACAACCAACATCCGTGGCCAGGACCCTGTTTTGAGCCATCAGGAGCTGGTATCCCAAGGCATACCATGACAATGTTCCTGCTGCCAGCTTCAGACATGGCTTCATGCACCTCCTGCAGGATCCCACCCTCTGGGGCCAAGCATCCCTGTTATCAATCTTACTTGACTGTTGTCCACACTACCACGACAACTGTTTAAGGACTGTTGCAATGCAGTCACAAGGCAGTTTATTTAGATGTAGGAAATTTGATGCAGGCTTGGTTGTCCACCTTCCCACCAAGGATTTATCTCTTTCACTCTCTTCAGCCCAAGCAGATAAACCACCTCATCCCTTTCTCAGCAGTATTGCGTAAATCTCAAGAGAACAGCAAGAGTATCAAGCTGATACTCTTGCTACTCAGGAGAGATGGTGTTGCTCCACTTCTCCGTCAGCACTGAACCATGCTTGAAGCAAAACATCTCGTCCCAAATTGTCATTTCCCTATGGGCTGCAATATATGTGTGGAATTAACTATATAATTAGATTATCCACCATCATGGCCCCGGCAGGATGAAATATTTTGAGCATAAGTAAAACAGCTGTATTACGAATTAGGAGTAAGGTAACATTTTACAGACTTTTACGCTACAACAAAGAAAGATAAGTGTGACATGAAAGTAAAAGTCTTTTATCTGTGTATGTCTTTGAAAAGTCAGTCTACACAGACTCAAAGCATCTGTTAATCAGATTATAGGCCATATCCTGCTCCCAAAACAGTTAATAGCAAAGCTCTCATTGGTTTCCTCAGGACAGAAACATGCCCTAAAGGAGCACTCCACTTCTTTGTAGACCTTCTTGTTGGAGAAACATTTGTACTATTCACAAAGGCAAAGCAATTTCCTGGAAGCAGAAGCTCCTACCTGCATCCTTAACAACTCAGGCTATTTTAGGAACTGAAGAGTTCCATCCAGCATTAGGATTACATTTTCAAAAATGTTTTGTTCGTGTTTCTCATGCTGCTTCTACACCACCCATGAAGGTTGGGGAGCTGGCTTTTTGATTGACAGGCTTCATGGTTTCTGTGGATCTTTCCCCCCTCTCAGAACTTCTCTTTCCCACCCTCTCATGTTAATTGTTGATCCTGAGCCCCTGGTAAGATGCATGCTGGCAGATGAAACGTTTGTACCAATCTCCACAGAGGTGATGGGCACTGGGAACTCCTGTCCACATCAGACTGCGGGATCACAGCCAACGTTCATGTTGTATTATTCTGACAGTGTTAGATGCTCTTTACTGCTTTTCTGTCCCACAACTATTTCTTCAAGGTCAACCTTTATTTTAGCACTTCCAATTTAGTTTTATTTACATGCCCTTATATTGTATTCAAATCTTGCCCTTTCTTATACAGCAATCAAAAAGAGGTAATTGCTGCCTATATGTAAGTTATGTAGTTTAAGTTACTTCTAGGGTTTTGGTCAATGAGTAACATACAACACCTTAGCTGAAAAAACCTCAACATAGAGATTTGGATATTTTCCTGCAGAACATGTGATTTTGGGCTCCTTGATTGCTTAATGTGGCTCTTTAGCCATTGTAAAATGGGAATGATTTCATTGCATTTTAGTCCGCAGAATCTGATAATTGGGTGCTTTTGAAACACCTCACAGTGGACACTGAAAATCAGGAGTGATGTTGTAAAATCTTGGTCATAGTGACTGGCACTCTGTGGCCTATCCATTTGGTGGGTAAGGATATGATGGTACAAAGATTACTTTGCCATCTTGGAATATAAATTGCCTTCCAGCCTATGCAAAACGCAGCTTTGTTAGCTGTTGCTGCTGGTTCTCCAGCCCACCGTGACACAGAGGGACACTTCTCCATTCCACTTGCACTAGAATCTTTACTGTTACACTTTGGGCTGCCTCAAAAATATGTCAGTAGTTAATTTTAAATCTATTAATTCCCACAGCTCGACAGCGACAAACAAGTTTTCAAGGGCTTCCTGAGTA
>NW_009647856.1:8574346-8575568 GCF_000708025.1 Charadrius vociferus | reverse complement strand
TAGTCAGATAGAAACCACAGATTCTGCTTCTCTTGATAAACCCCCTACATTAAAGACTTCAACCTTCAACAATTTTCAATTCCAAGCAAAAACCCTGACAATTTTATTTCTCATGTGCTTCTCATTTTCCAGGAGAAATGCAATGTCCTCTCCCACTGCATATCAGTTTAGCTCAGCCAGCAACAGCAACGAAAACTTTCGGAAGGTCATTTTCCAGAAAACTTGTTGCTTTACATTGGCTGGAAAGAACTTCTTCCCCAGCATCTGTCCTGAAACTGCATGTACATTTAGTCCTTTACAGCGTTAATTCCCAATCACGCAGAAGCTTTAAACAAATTGCCTTCAGGCTGCTCTGTTTCCGCACCAGCAGCCTCTTTCCATTTCCACTTGTGTTATAGAGTCTCTGCATTAACATAAATGGGAACCAGAACAGGCTCTATTGAAATGGAACTAATTTCTGTTACTGTCTCATACAGGTCCCACCCTTAGTCCCATTTATTATATTTATACAGTGCCTGTATTTCCCTAGTACTTAAATATCTGAGGACCTTTTGGGACTGCATTAAGCCACATGACTAATGTATGTTATGTAAAAATCCTATATGCCCTGTATGAAGTGCTGCCATGGAATGGTCTCTGGTAAGCACAAAGAACTGGGCAGTTGCCTTCTAGAAAACATTATGAAAAACTGAATTTTTGCCTTGAAACCTACCATTTCTAAACCTGAAGGTGATTTACTTAGTGCTGTAAGGAGATGTCTCCATCTAGGCAGGACCCCAAACCAGCCCTTGCTTGACAAAGGAGGGGGAGTATCACCAGTGGTGATGTAGTGGCAGATGAATAAGTGTAAACATGGTTTACCTAGGATTTAGGCAATGTTGAGTTTATTTACTTTTCACTGCCTGGCCTACAATTCCAGATGGATGAGTATGTTCCCTTTCGTTAACCAAGCAGACAAGTCTACTTTCACAGTAGTGCAGTGGTCAAAGCACTTCTGAAGAGCACAGTAAAGTGTCGTTGTAGAGATGGGCACGACACTGAATATCAAGTTGCAGCAATTGTATATTTTATTTTACAAGCAGTGCTCTTTTATATCCTTTTACCTGGATGCTTATCTGTGCATATATTCTACCATTCTACTTTTGCCCAATCCGCTCTCACATCACACGCCATCCAGCCAATACAATTGTTGATCACGCGCTGTTCAGGCTCTGGGAAAAGC
>NW_009647856.1:8562259-8574266 GCF_000708025.1 Charadrius vociferus | reverse complement strand
GAATCACAATCTAAGCTTCCATTTCCCTGAGAAAGATATCTCTTTAGAGAGTTTGAGGAACTCTGTACTCCCCATGTCTAAAACGATGTCTAAAAAATGATTCATCATTCTCTTGGCAAGAAAGCCTAACAGAAAACATCATTTTTTAGTGATTAAGAGCTCATTTGGATGGGAAAAGTCCTTCATGTCAGTCCCTGTGTTGGAGACTGGTTTTTGCATATTGTCTAATAACTGTTACATATGAACAGACACATATGACACAGAAATCACCATCAGAATATGCGTTAGCATCTAGGCTGCTTTCTCATCACAGGCAAGCTATGTAATTACTAGGCTGTTAAATCATGTCCTTGTGTTGTTGCTCAATGAATCTTTTGGTGTTGGGGTTTTTTTGTTAGTTTGTTTCTGGTTTGTTTTTGTGGGCTTTTTTCCTTTTTTTCTGAAGGGACAGTTTCTAAAGGATACATCAGCATACCCCCCATCACTCAGTCCACCATCAATTAGCCCACAGGCTTCCAAGTGGAGTCCTTCCTTAAATGATGTGTGTATGGGTACACAAAGGGGAACAGGGAATGTGGTCTCCCATGTCCTGGACAAGTGGTCTGACAAGACCCTACTCTGTTGTGGAGGGCACATGAGGGGTGTCCTTCCTTTTCTGTTTTAAATACTCTTTTTTACTTTCCCTTTAAGGTGTCCAAGTTGGGAATCTGGAAAGCATGAGGGTATCTCTTCACAAACATAAACAAAAGGTCTGCGTCCCATCCTAGCAGTTATGGTCTGAGGTGCTCCATGGTCAGTGTCTCAGTACTTTTAAGTACCTGTATCTTGCAAAGCATTTTGAATAGTGACTGGGCTTGTGGAAATGGTGTAAAACCTGTCTTCTCAAAACACCATCTGGCTTTTGAAACCTAAAAGTTCTTCTTTCACAACATTTTTTTGACGCTTCATCTTAGCTCCCGTGGTAGCAAATTTGATTTGTTTTTCAATAGTTCATTTACTAAACTTAACAAAAGGATTGGAATTTTTATCTCTCCTGTGTGTACTGAAAGGTTTAAATTCCTCTCATGGATGTGAATGCACATACAAACAATCAGAATTGTTCAAGGAGGGGACAAGAGAAGGTGACTTATCGGAGGGCATATTTATTTGGCTGTCTTTTTCATTATTGACGTATTTTAGAAAATCTACTCTTCTTAGACTCCTTCCATTGTTGGTGAAGCAAGACTTTTCATGAGGATGTTTCTGAAAGGCCACTTGCTTTTCATGTTTTGAGGCACATTTTGGCAGTGGCAGTGTGCACCTCCCATCTATAACCCTCAGTACTCTTGGGCCGGGCTGCAGGGAGGGCTAAAGGGGCTACATTGCCATCTATAGGCATCTGACACCGCGAGGAAAGTGACTTTTCTTATTTTCTCATGTGACTCACTGAGCAGAGAGGATGGCAATGTGGGTTTTCGTTTAATCTTTCTGCTGTTTACTCAGACATGCATGTTTTTCCCTATTTCTGCAAATTGAGCGGTAAAGTTAAAGAACAGCCCCAGAGGGGAGGCAGGGATGTAATTTTGATGACTTTTGTGGTCAGTTGTGCACTGGCATTGAAAGGGAGTCGGCTGAGGAGCTCAGGTTTTTTGGGTGTTCTGACATTTGAGTTGTGATATGAGTTGAGGTAGATGCGGATGTTAATGTCACTATATCTGGTGATAATCTTGGTTTTGAGTGATTTTGTTGATAAAAGATTGGTGCCTTTGAGTAACCTTAGAACAAGTTTCAGGTTAGGTTCATGTAATATTACATATGCTGGTATCTCTGATGCAGTTTTGTGAGAGAAACACGGAATTGTGTGTTCCAAACAGTAAATTCACAAATAGTGATTACAAGATGGGATTTGCACTGATTGGTCTCTAGCTTTTCTGGATGATGGTTGACAAATACTATCCAAAAGTTTATCTTCTGGCCTGGTGCAGAAAAAATATTCATATGAACAGAAGCTGGAAGAAGGTATTTGGTCTGAAAGGTTTAATAGCTTTCAACCTATTTTAAGTGTGTTGGTGAGTTTATATTGCTTTTGTTATTTGCATTGCTGTAAAAGCAAAAAAGTCTACTTTGGGACCACAGACTTCATGCTTTATATATTCTGGGTGGGACTTATCTTCTCTTACTTTAGCCATCAAGAGGTTAGGCATCGAAGCTCACTCTCTAGTCTATGCAGAGAGATACGCAGCTTCAGAAGGCGACTCGTGCCACCTGTTTTAGCATAAGATAAATTGTCCTGCTGATGTCCCACATCGTTTCTGTATTTACAGCGGTGGTAGACCAGGTGATTCATGTAAACTGAAATTCAAATAATCTCAGTGAGAAGACTGCCGCAGAACTAACCCCTCTAAATTCCCTCTGCAGTCCATGGAGAGCACGAGTATTTTAGGCATGACTCATCCCACCTATTTGAGACATCTATTTCAGAATAAAATGTCTGAATGAGATTCAGTCATGGGTTGAGCTCAGGTGGAGGCACTGACTTTAGACTTTGACATCTACTCGGAAGAATCTTTTCCTAAGTAACTTTCTTTTTTTTTTTTTCCTAATTAAAGATAGAAGAACCCAACTTGATCTTCCATGTAAATATAAACAAAGATCACAAAGGCATACCTAATCTGAGAACTAAGTCAATGCAATGCCAGTCCAAGTGTGAATTACCTGCCAGATCAGCTTGAATACACACTGAAAAATGTATTTCAGCCTTTTGGTAAATTGTTAAGGATCAGCTGGGCTGTTACTTTTTTATCACATCAAAACCTCTCTGGAAAAAAACCTCTCTGGAAAAAAAAAATGCGCATTCTTGCAAATAAATATTGAAGTAGCAATAGAATGTGTGTCTTATACAGAAGTTAATTTTATGGCAGGTACAGGAGCTACACCACATATCTTCAGTGCCAGACCACCCTTTAATCAAAAATCTAGTTTCCTTCCTACCTAGTAGTGTTAGGAAGATATTTCTTTCTGGTAAGATAGGCTGGCAAGACATGGAGTTAATATCAGCGGTCAAAACTAAATATTTCTGTTTGTCTTGGTTGAAGAACAAGAACATGCATTTTAATGTTTTTCTCTGGTTTGCCAATTAAAAAACAGTGTGTTACCTTTTTTTTTCATCTAGTGTTTTGGTTTTATTTTTGATTTTTGGTTTGTTTGTTTGTTTGTTTTTTTTTTTTTTTACTGTGAACACTTTTTAACTGCAAAAATAAAATTACTCCATGGTAATCTTTTCATATATGGAAAACACCATACAAGCTCTTTTGCTTCTCTCTACCCATGATATATCTGTTCCTGATGGTACAGGATACTAGTTGGCTACAAAGTTAATATTTCAAGATATACTTAATAGCCTGATAGACTTTTGCAGCACCAGAACCTTCTTCCAATCAAGGGATTCATTTTGACAGTTTTAGGGAGGCATATCAGCTCCAGTAATGATGCTGGATTTTTGGAACAGATCCAATACTTTTCTCAAAGTACTTGAACATACATTCATTTTTCTTTTTGTTTCCTGTAAGTCTGCTTGCAGATGAGGCCTCTTCCCTCCCTTTCGAACGCAGGAATGAAAGGACTTCTCCCATATGCAAATGAACAGGAAAACTTCCTTCACAGTAATATTTGTAAATATTACTGCTCCATTTACATCTATAGAGCCATAGCACTAATCGTTATCATTAATTTTTTTTTTTTTTTTTTTACCATAATGTGATGACAAAACCAGCCTTCTATTTGATTTTCCACGTAGTTATAATTTACCTCCTTGATGGTATCAACTATGTCTGGTGTAGTTTGGGATTCAAGGGGGAATAGTATGGGGCAGTGTCTAAAACTTTGTTTTGTTCTTATTTCTTGATTTTAAAGGGGAAGGGTTGTTTGCTTGGAGTAGTTTGGGGTTTTTTTTGTTTTGTTTTGTTTTGGTTTTTTAATTCTTATAAATAGAAGTCTTACTGTTTGCCTACACACTCCTGGTACCATTAAAGCAACCATTACCCTTTAAAATTTCAGTAGAAAACAGAGTTGCTTTGGTTATGTACATGTACAACTATGGAACTGTTGCCTTAAAAATGCATACAGAAGCAAAAACTATGATCTTCCTTCCCACACTCTGATCCTTTGACCCGGGCCAGTAAACACAAATTAAGGATTTAATTTGACAACAAGGAAATGCTATATTTACAACGGTCCATTGAAGTTAGACCCTTTACAGTCTTCTCGTATTTTCATATCTCTGCATTGTTTTTCCTCTAGACTTACGTCCATTGGAATGCTTTAGTAAAGCTTTGCATTGGCGGAAGTCGCCTGAATAATTTGTCAATAGAAAAATTAGTTTCATTTTGCCCTCAAAAAGATAAGAGTGATACCTCACTTCAGAATTGGAGTTACCAAAGTATGGAAAAGACAAGTGATTTATCAGATTACCTAACAGGTATTTTGCAAACTTAAGGAAAGTTTTGGAAGACTAGACTTTTATGTCAGCTCTTTGGCCTGGGAGATTTGAACTGATCTTTTGGGTTACTAGAACTGTTATTTAAATGGCATGCTTCTCTACATCGATTTAAAATCTGTAGAACACAAAGCCAGTACATAAAGCATGAGCTTGACTGAACTTACAACCTAAAAATATGAAAGGAACACAACAAAGCAGAGTGACATGTGAGAATTAGAATTAATGTCCAGTGTCGTGTGTACAATATTATGCAATATCACTGTAGCTGTAACTGTGATGTGAATGAGACAGTGACATCTGACCAATAATATTGTTTGATTTTGGATGGGAGAACTACACAGGGAAGCTGTGGCATCCTGACCACAGGAAATCCATGACTGTTAATGTTGGTGAAACTTGCAGAGCAGAGAGCTTCACAGATGATTTAACTATAGGAAGAAATTACGAAGTAGGATGTGAACACAAACTTGGGCGTCTTGAATTCAATAGGCATTTTACTAATGGTTTCATTGTAGTGAAGAAGTTCACCTCCAAGATGTCATGGAAAATATGGGCATGATGAGTTGGAGGAAAGACCCCAAAGAAAGAATATGGAAATGGGATGCAGACAAGCCAAGTGGGAACATAAGTGGAGATCTGTGGAGAATTGAGTACCCCATCCTTGTTTTAAACAATAAAGTAATTTTGCATACTCATAGGTGAAAAGAACAGCATTTAGAGTGCTGGTGGTACTTATTTCCTTAAACCTTGAAGCTAATAAAAAAAAGACTTCACGTGTTTTATTTCTTGTATTTTCATTATATGTAAGGGGGGGAAAAGAAGATTTATTTATGACTCTAATACTAGGATCAGGCAATCATGCTGCAGGGCTTGGGTACAGAATTTGCATTGCAGATGTCCGTTCCCATGGGAAACCTGCTGAGTACTGAACTCATTTCAGCAGTCCTCATAGCTTTCAATAATTCATCCAGCTCGGCCAGAACCACCACTCAATGTGCTGGATTTTTTATAAACCTTCTCTAAGTTCATGTGTCCTTCAGGATCCTTGACTCATGTCTTTTTTTGATCTTTATATTTAACTGGACAATTTCAACACATGATTTTGCAGGTCTGGTCAGGACACATAAAACCTAAGCTCCTCTCATGTAATACTTTTTCTACATCACTGGTCAAGTATTAATCCAGAGAAAGGCATGTAAATCCTACAGTATCAGATATGAAAGAGATATGAAAGGCAAATTGTCTTCTTGTTAGGTCTCCTCCTGATTTCTAAGTTGATATGGTCACCCTCTGAAGCATAAGGTTCCATGTCTCTCCCTATCACAACTCTGTGTCATACAAAATGTCCTGTCCCTCTATCATGTTGTCCTTTTGTCTGGTTTGTTTTTTTTGGTTTTTTTTTTTTTTTAAATTATTATTTTATCTTGACTTTCCCCTTCTTATTTTCACTGGATGTTGCTTTTCTTTGTTTCAGGCATAACCAGATTATCTGTTCTTTTCAGCTTGTAGGGTCTACTCCAAAGCCCATTTAAGTCAATAGTTTCTTTCCGCTGACATCAATGAGCTCTGGATGAGGCCCAAAATGAACATGAGTTAACTCGGTTTGATAGGATGGGTATTAACTATACTGATTGCTACTGGAAACAAATTTATGAGCCGCTCACTCTAGGAGCCAACCACAATAATTTTAATTATACAAAAGGAAGTATTTCTTGTGTAAAAACATTCCAACTACTTCCATTTCTTTTAAGCTACTTCAAAAGTGGGCAGAACTACAAAGTAGTATTGAAAACTCAGGATGGGGTGGAGGGGTATTTCCCTTCCTCTGAAATTCCTCCCCCATATATGCATACTGCTAAACCATCCCTAGCAGGGATTACTTTTATCTCCAGCTCATGAAGAAACTTCTGAAGAGCTTTTTGCTTTTGTCCTTGGAATACGCCACGTTGTGCAAAATGGCATGTGAAACTCTGTCTTGAAGAAGGAGCGCGAACGGCTCCCACCATGTGCTTTCCCTCTCCTTCCTTTGCCAGTATCAAAGTTCCCGTTGTGCAGGATATAATATAGGATACCTGCGTCTCTGTTCAAGCATTTCAAAGCGAGCACCCCGCTGAAGATCATCAAGCTACTGAAGATGTACGCAAACCTGCTAAATTGCATATCCTGCATATCAGGTGAGTAGATACGGCGGATTTATCCTTCATCTGTATGTAGCTATGCCAGTACTTTTTATTGAAAGTTTGTATCTTCTGGGAATCGGAACAGCTTAGTGTCAATAACCATACTGGTTTGATCTGAAGGACTGTAATTCAACACGTAAGAGAAACAAAGAGTGATAATTTTCCTCTATCAGCCAAACTGTAACTCTTTCTGTCAGTACTAACAGCAGCCATGATCCCGTCTTTTAGGCTTTTGAACAGAGGTTCAGGTTACTCAAATTCAATTTTGGTTATGACTGACATACCCTCCAACAGATCACGCAGCATGTAACACTACAAAATCTCTGCCTCGGTTCCCTTCCTGTGTGATGGTGCTCATGTTTTAGGCTGGTTTGGTTACGGATTGCTTTGTCGTTCAGGAGCTGCTTCTATTTAGCACGGTGGGACTCCAGTCTCAGTTGGACCTCTGGAAAGTTTCTCTTCCTTTTTCTCTTATTTGGTACTCTCATGCCAACGTATGTGAAGAGGAAAGCAGGAAGGAGTAGGCTTTTTCTCCTCTCGCATCTACCTGTCTTTGTTCGTGCGTATTTGGATGTACAGCATAAATAGCAATGGCGTTGAGGAGTATTCTCCCAAGACATTTGACTCAATATCTCTCAGCAGATAATCAAAATATTTTCTACTCTGTGGAGTGCAGAAATTCCCATTAAGTGGGAAAACATCAACAAATCTACTCAGCTTCTGTGAAGAGAATCCTACTTCTTTGTACTCACGCAAACCTAGAACAGTGTTATCGCCTTATCTTTCATCTGACGATTTCAAAGGTTTTGACAGAATTTAAGCAATGAAGCATTGCCGTGTCCTGGGAGCCAAGCAATCTGGGGATGGGGGATTATCCCATTCTCTCCCCCTTAACCTTGTACCATGGGACTGCCTCACCTCTTCTCATCAGCAGAAGGAATAACCCCTTTCCAAGGTAAGCAGAACACCTTCTCTACTGTTCTTCGCTTCTGAATGAAGCCCAGACCTGGAGGCAGCAGGACAAGGGACAGAGGCAGATGCGTAATGTTGAAGGCAACTGAAAGAGGTCGAAGTGTTGGCAGGAAGGCTGGAAAAAGGAGCTAACGGCTTGAGATAAAATGGCTGGTAAATACTCCCTCTGTCTTTTCTCGTGCAAAACTGGAGGAGACACATCAAAATGGGCTTGTATGGAGGAAAACAGGCTGCTGTGAGTGAGTGCGGGAATATCCTGCTGCAGCTCTGGAGGTAGATATTTAACATACATAAGCACAGGAGAGCCCTGTGACTTCCTAAGGGAATGCAGGAAAAGGGGAAAACACAACCCGAGCGTCTTGACTCTTACAATGCTGCTAGATGTGGCCAGTCATCCTGAATCCTCTCCCCTGCCAAAACAAACGGAGTGCTCTGGCTTCTTAAGTATATTCTGCTATAAAGATAATATTTTCCACAGATAAGAGTGCCATATGCATTATATATGAACCTAGAACAGTCAATAGTCTATTCATGCTTTCCTTCCTCTTCGCTATGTGAGACAACTCTAAGAAAACAATCTTGATGTAAATGAAAATTAAAAGAGATATAAGGAGAAGAACCACATAATACAAGCACAGAGGTACTGGTTCAGGGAAAGGTTTTACCCTCGAGAAGCAGCTGGTGCCTCACTTTCCATCAGAAAAACACTCCCACTTACAGCCTTTTCAGTTTCAGTCTTTGGGTTGTAACAAAGCTCCCTGCTGTTATCTTGTTTTGTCAAATACCTGCACTGTAATAGAAGGAAAGATCCACACCGACGGGGATGGAATGCAAGTATGGACTGAGTGGGGATGCTTTGTATAAGGAAAATAAACATAAACATTCTCAGAAAGGAAATATAGATAAGGGAATACATATTTTATGGAGGCCGAGCAGGTGAGCTTAGCTCGACTCAGGAGAGGGACTTTGCTCTTTCCTGTCTCACGCTTGGTGCCTGCACGTGGGATGCCAAGAGGAGGATACAGCCATAACTTTCCCTGGAAATCCACTTGGAGACAGAATGACCAGCTCTGCAAGCTCAGGGGGGATTTTCATTGCCGACCAGATGTTTGGGTATCAGGCCCACATATAAACCTACTTACAAACAATATCTTACCTGACCTAAGAAACCCTGCCAGCTCTAGTGGGCTCTGGGGTCTCTGTTGCACCCATCACCTTTATTAACAGGGACTCTAGATAGCAGAAATTTACAGAAATTTTAAATGATATAATGGAATTTTTAAGTGATGTTTCCTGAAAGAAATTAGGCAAGTATTTTCTGTTAGACATTTAATTTTATTCTCAACCTATTAAAACCTGATTTATTTTCCCATTAGGGAAATAGTTAGAATCCCAAACTCTTATTTAGAGACTAAAGGTTGAAAATAAATAATGTGGGATTTTGGAACTTAAATCCAAAATTGTAATCCCAGTAAATCCCATTTAGCTGACCTTAACCGTATGATGCATAGGTCAGAGCTGTAGGAGCATGTGTTACAGGATCTTTCTTTGGCACAGAGGCTAATGAACATGGCATGGCTCACATCCGTGTTATATGACTCTCACCCTTCCAAACAGGCAAGTTGCATCTAAATTGCTTATTGGGACTGGTCCCCAGCTTGTGCTAAATCCCAGACTGTGGCTGATAATTGTTGAGGAAAACGTGAGTTGGCCCCAAGCCTAAGCAGTGACCTTCTAACAGTGCAGTGGTGTGCACTGCACTCTTGATACAGGATTGTAGGACTCAACCTATAACTAAGCTCAACCGATATATAGGGTTGGGATTTAGTCGGGGATGGAGACACCTACGTTTAAGTATTTTGATGAGGATAACTGGATATTGAGGATGTAGATGTTAATAACTGGATAACTGAATGGATTCTGGAGATCAATTCAAGAAACCAAATCTTGGTGTCCATTTTAGGGGGAGGTGACTACATCTCTAGGCTCCCCTGACCCCACTATGGGGTCATGTGGGCATGATCCCATTGCCCACACAGAGGTGTCTAGTGCGACTTGTAGTTACCTCAAGGTATCCCACCTGGTCTCCAGCTACTACTACTACAGAAAGGAATTTGGCTTCCATGTCCTTCTCACATCTACCAAGTCAGTAACACAAGGACTAAGTCATACTCGGCAGGACATAAGGCATACTCAGAACCCGCAGTTTATGTCTCAGTACTCGAAGGCTTCTCAAACGCAGTAAACGTCAGTGTGGGAGCAGCTGAGCTCTACATATCTCTTGACCATGACAGCCTAGATTCTCTGCACACATATAGACACCTTATATTGAAACTTACCTGTTTATGTCTTACATTTGAACTGAAACCTACCCTACAGGCTGCTCTTCTTTGAAAGCCTCAATCCTGAGAGTGTTTCCAGACTATACATGACACACTGGCTTCATTCTAAATGGAGGGGCATCTGCTTTCTCTTCATGATAACAGTAATAGAGTGACTTGGTAGAGTTAGTGTCATTCAGTCTTTGCAAGATTCCCTTTCAGTCACCATCCATTCCTGGGAATGTCCATTCCTATTTCCATTCCCTCTGTGGCTCTTTTCCACTCCAAAGGGGAAGCAGAGGGCCTGCTGCTCAGGCTGCACACTCCTGGGCGAGCAGAAGCACGGTGTCCACACCTTCCTGTGAGGATCTTCTGCTTAATGGGCAAAAAACCCAATCACAAAGCCAAAAAAAACAAGACCCTTTGACAAAGTACCTACTAGAGACAAAACTGTAGAAAATGCCGTTCCCTGCAGCTTTAAGTCAGCCTGCACATTTGCCCAGTCTTGTGGTGGGTATGGCATGGAGACAGCAAGCAGAGAGATGCTGAGAAGCAGAGGAGTTGTGGAGGCATAAAATGCAGGGTGACAGCTCTGAGGAGGCTCAGTTTGCTGCCTGCTGAGGTTGTGTTCTGTGGCATCCCACAGGATTCGTACCCTTAAAATGACACTGGGGCAAGGACAGTTTTTGTAGCATTCTCACTCAATGGGGCACTCAGAACCGGAAGGGAGGAGGCCAGTTTCAGCAACTCCTTGTTGCTGTGGGTAAGGTTTAACCCAATGACCGTTTGACTAAAATATTCTCATTTCACGAATTTCATGAATTCTCATTTCACACCAGCTTTTAATGTGTGCCAGTCCCTGCTTCTGGAGACTGTGCTCCAGCATCTCCTTACAGCCTGAGTTAACGTCACTTAGAGTTCATATCTGAGTTTCTGAGGTCAGTAGGCAAATAGAACTGGTAGTGATGTTAAACAATTTAATACCTTAGCTTCCTCTGGCTCAGAGGAAGCAAGGGGCCAGCAACTACTGTAGAGAAAACGAAAACTGGCTCAATCTGATAGCTTCCCCCTCCCCACTGGGAGCTGCAGTGCTGCACTGCCAACAGCAGATACTGTTCGGTGAGACTACGGACAGTGGAGCATCCTCCAGAGATCTGAAATACACTGCCCGCATGACCCAGGGTTGCCCTAGGAAAAGTAAGAGATTGCTTGCTAGTTAGTTTAGTGTCAGTATAGCCCGTAAAATAACAGGATTTGCATGCAATTTTCACAATGTATTTGGTCATTTTGTAGTAAAACAGGCATTATTTGCCATGGTTGGTAGAATTTTTTAGTTCACGTATAGGAAGAAACAATTTCTGCTGTTTATCTATAATTCCTCATATGGTATTTCAGCAAAGGGATTTCCCAGGCTCTGTCTGTTTAAGGGTTTTGGAAAACGTGTCTTGATGTTAAACCTGACATAGCTGCTCCCTGTTGGGTTCTTCTGTTGTTTGGGATATGTTCTGTCACAATATTGAATTCCTCCGCTAGAGAAGCACATAGGTTAATATTTATACTAAGAGCTGATGGAAAAAAGTAAGGGGAGGGATATTTTATTTTTTATTTTTCATTTTTGTTTTTGTGTGTATGCATATATGTGTGTGTGTATGTAGAAAGTGAAGAAAAGCGTTTAGTTCAGAATTGCACATAGCTCAGGGACTGGGAATTTTTATTTGAGGAGAAATAAATTTAAAGGATTTTTTGGAGGGGGTGGGAAGTCATAGAAATTACTTCAAAATTCTTTATTTGAAATGTTTCAGTCCATTTCATATGTGTCTGGATAGTGAATGTCTCTTCTCTCATTGCTAGTGCAGTGACTGTCAGTAACAGAGATTAATGGGGAGACGTCCTACGAGTGGTACAACCAGTGATAAGTAAGAGCATCACTAGGAAAGATAACCTCCAAACAAATCTACCCCATACCCCACACAACGGATTTTTCCCAACTCCCTTCCCCCTTCAAGCATAAACCACACACTCATCCTTAGTGCAAGAAATAGTGAGGCTTCACAGTT
>NW_009647856.1:8537802-8562222 GCF_000708025.1 Charadrius vociferus | reverse complement strand
TCAGACAACATTAAAAGCAAAAAAGTTGGCTTTACTTGCAACAATGCTTTACTACTTAACAAACGTAGCCCTGATCTTGCAGGGAGACCCTTGCAGGCAGATTGCAGAACTGAAGACCTAAATTAATATTTCAAATGAGCCAGACCCTTTCATTTTATTTAGTACCTCATTTTAATGAACTTATTTTGCCAAGAATAAACAATTCCTGAATAGTATTGTAACTTTCGCCCCTCCACACATACTTCAAAACTGTCAAGGTACACAGGGAAAATATTCATCAGACATTTCAGGAAGTTACCATATAGCTTTTACGCCATGGCCTTATTCCAATTTCTTCCCTCTCTTTCCTTTGGTGTTTGAAAATTTTATATCCCAGTGACAGTCAATTCCAGGTGTTCATTTCTGACGGGACTGACAGCTTTGAACTCTGTGGAGGAAACCAAACCAGAGAGGGGAAGATGAAAAAAAAAAAAAAGAGAAAAGAAAAAAGAAAAAAAAAAAAAGAGAAAGAAAACCTTTTGCTTAGATTAGGTCAGGAACCTCTTGGCACTGTCCACATTTTTCTCCAGCACCTTGGCTTCTTGCTTCATGTCTGAAAGGGAACAGAAGGAGCAGATAATCAACCAACCCCGGTGCACTTTCACAATTTCTGTATAAAATTTCACTTAATGCAATTGTGGCGCCAGGGCTGGGCGTATGATGGTACCATTCAGAATATGTTTATATAACATGACTGCATGCCACTGCGATCCTTTAAATTCTTTTCTAAGAGCTTTACTCACTCCAGGTTCACTCATCCAAAACCCTTTATAAGCTCAAATATCTCTGTTACTTTCTCCTTTGAGCAGCAGGGCTGGAGACAGGGGGGAAGGGGAAGGGCAGAAAGCAGAGGGGAAAAATGTAACTGATGTGGACACTGGGAAGAGTTTGCTCTTTTTCCCTATTCCTGAGGCATAAAGAACTTTTCTGCTTTAATGTAAATTCACTAGGACACAACTCCCTTTGCGGTGGCTTTAAAAGAATTTAAAGGGAGGATTCGTGCTGCCCTGAGAAAGCCTTAAAAGCGGTTGCTGCATTTGTACCGTAAGTGCCTGGTGTGAACTCACATGTATATGTGTGAACACACATATGTGCCCTGGCTCCGGAGGGTTTGGGACCTCTGCGTACAAGTGTAGGGCAGCCGATGGGGACATGGAGAGCACGATGGGGTGGTGGCTTCTCATGGCTCTACACAACCTGCATCAAATGGTATCTGCTTATCCCTTTCCATTCACTGCTAGCACATCTCCAGCCTCCTCTTGTTTCTTCTATGTCTGCATCTATGCTTGGGGGAAACACCCTGGAATCATATTGTCACATATTTTTCTTCCGAACCCTTCCTCATAATATCCTTTTTCGTCATGCAATGAGAATACAAACACGCCTCGTGGCAGGGAAGCTGGTCTGCTGAATCCCAGTGTGTCAACACCGTTGCTTCTTTATTTCCCTTCCTTTCTCCATTCTTACTCTGCTCTTTGTTCATCTGGCATCCCACAATGCATTTATCGGTGATATCAGAAAGGCTATAATGGTGTATTACAGCTTGGACAGTAAATAAAGACATGTCAAGTAGACTTTGCTTAGGGAAACCAGTTCCTTGTAAAGCAAATTTTTTTAATATGCACACTCTTCCAAGCCTATTCATAGGATGTTTAAATGCATATTCCAGCTTTTGACTCAGCTTGCATAATTTCTTCACAGTTTGCTTTAAAACAATATTATTGCCAGACGTGAAAATAAGTGCGTCTCTTTCCAGCGAGAACAATGACAGTCTTTCATTTGGATGGTGCACTGCTCAGTCATTTTAACCTCAGCTTGGGGATTAGGGCTTGCAGTTTCTCATCATATGTCAAAAAGTACATTAGGCAAGTGAAAGATATTGCACTGTGGGGTATGTTACTTATTTGTACAAACAGTTCTTATAGCAACTGCAGAGGTGTATAAATAGGAGTTTTGTAGGGTATGTTGCTGTTGTACATTATCCAAAAATTCGTTTCTGAATGAGAAAATATTTCCAACAGGCAGGTAGGAATGTGCTATTGTGTAATCATAGAATTATATAGAATCATAGAATGGTTTAGGTTGGAAAGGACCTTGAAGATCACCGAGTTCCAACCCCCCTGCCATAGGCAGGGACACGCCTCTCCCTATGTTAATTCAGCCTGTTGGGACTCAGTTTACCCATCAAAACAACCCAGCTTCTCTGGAGGGCTTCAAAATACAAGTGTCACGAGCAAGACAGTTGCTTTGTTAAAGGGAAGGGGAACATGAGTGCTGGTTGTGGTGGGGCCAAGATTTTATCCCTTGCACAGAGCGGGGATCCCATGGTATGACCCGTAGTACACAGCAGTTACCTGTGCTTGTGAGCACACAATTTTTTTCACAACCAGATCACACCAGCATTTTCAGGGCAAGACACCAACATTTGAAGATAATTTCTCTTTTTCTGTTAGTAGACAGAAAGCTCCAGGCATTACCGTTTGCTCAGTCTATCCTAAGGGAGGTATTAACTGCATCCCAGTGCCTCTCCCCAGTCCCCTCCCAGCTCTGCAGTCACGGGGCACCATGTGCTGGTCCAGCACACACTTCACTTTAGAGTGACGTTTTGGGTGAATTTGTGGCACAATAGCTCTTTTCTTTCTGCTGATCTAGTAGAGACTTATTTCACACTGAGGCATGGATGCCTCCCACGGAGGCAACACACAGAGGTATTTCTGTTAGGAGGACAGTTGTTATCCACTGCCTACAGAAAATGTAGCATATTCAGTCCCCTTAAGATCTGCAATATCTCTAGATTAAAAGCATGGTATGGAGCTATGTAACTGCTATTGGATGTCACAGGAGACTTCTGGCTTTGTGTTTGTCACTAGTGTTGATCAGGATCTTGTAAAGAAAATAAAACTTGTATTCAAGGAGAATAAATTTCCATATGTTTTCAATTCATAATTTGATATTTTTTTTTTCCCCTGAAACTATCAATATGCACTCTGAAATACTGAAAAGAAAAAAAAATCCCCATGTCTTCTGGATCAAGGTGACATTTTTGTTTTAAATTTTTGCTAATAAAAATTTAGAAAAATAGAAAAAAATATGGACAACTTTGATTTGGAAAGCATTATATTAGCCAGAATGTATTTGTTGTATATTTGTTGTTTCTTTTCTTTATTGTTTTGGTGTGGAGCAGATTTTCTGGAATCTCAGAAACCATCGTGGGATATGGAACTATCATTTACACAACTCAATTTACCATGAGTTGTGGCATATTGGAATTGACTGGGAATCCTCTTTTGAATATCTGATTATCTGGATGGGTTTTGAACACACTGAAAATAATATGAACTTTAAATGCATGCCTTAATTCTTATCGTAGTAGTGCAGGAAAAGAAAATTTATTTCCGTACTCTTTTCTTCATGGGTTTTTTACTAGCAAGTAAACACAGCCAGTGATCATTCTGTGGATGTGTATGTTTTAATAGGCATTTTAATAAAGTAATGTAGAATATGTTTACTGCCATTCATTAAGAGTTTGATATCAAAATGTCTTACAACCTGTCTAAATTCATAATAACTGCATACTTGTGAATATTTTAGCTTTGCCTACAACCACCTTGGAGGTTTATCACATTATGCATAGAAAAATATTGTGGGAAAGCACAATAAATATAATCTCAGCAGCTATTCCCTTCAAAGACTTTCAGTTTTATGCATCTTGAATCCTAAATAGGTTTATTGCCAATTATACATGATGATGAAGCAGTAACATGGAGTATATGCCATATTTAAGAGACTCACACCAGCAGATGCTCTTGTAAATATATTTTGCTTCAAACCAAGAAATCAGCATTGTGAAATCCCCCCAGAAGCTTGCCGCTGCACTTTCTCAACTCAAAACTTGTAAGCATCCTTGCTCTTTGATGGATGGCTTCTTATAAACTCTGGCCAAAAGCAACTGCCACACAAAGGTGCTTGTTTATGCCCAGTTTTCCCATATTGCAGTAGCGCTGGAGGTCTGTACGAAGCTCAGGACCCGCTGTGATAACATCCTGTATCCAAAAAAAAAAAAATTGCAGTCTTCGAAATTGCAGAAAATAAGGCCAGAGGGGATGCTGGGAGGGTCATCCAGTAGCCCATCCTTCCTTGTCCTGCTGACAAGTGCATGGAGGAACAGACTACCTTTTTTTTACATAGCAGATGACTGATATAATCTTTCTTCCCTTCTGAACCTGAAGTAAATCACATTTTTGCTATATTTTCTCCAGTAGTATGCTTTTTTTTTTTTCTGTTCCCGTGGATGTTCACCTGTCTTACCTCTTTTTTAAGCCATTTTCCTCAATAGTGAACATTGCATTTTAAATTAAGCTGAGCAGAACCAAAGGGCTGTTTCACAGGTTTTAATCAAATATACAGTGCAAATAGGACAGAAAAAGAAGGAAGTATTTTATGCTTAAATGTACACTTTTGGAAGGGAGACAGAGAGAAATTAAGGCCTTGGTCCTGCAGATGTAGATACTCTCAACTAAATTCACTAACTGGGATGACCTACGTGATCTTTGGTTTGGTTAGCTCCAGGCGTGCACCTAAGTATTGCTGCAGGATTGAAAAGCGAAAGACTTTCCCAGCCTTACGCCAAAGTAAAGCTGTGAACAGAATCCAGCACTGCCTAGTTTTAATTCAGTGCCTTAACCACAAAACCACGGTTTTGTCTTTTTCTTTCGTTGTTTTTTTTTTTTTTTTTTTTTTTTCCCTGGTGAAAGAAAAGGCTTCAGGACTTTCAGAAACAGAAAATAAAACCCACCTGTCCATCACAGAAAATTCAATCTGTTTTATCGTAGTGATTTCACGGTTTGTCTTCACTGTTATTCTCAAAGCTGACAAAACAGAAACTGGGTCCCCAAGGTCTGTGAGAATTTTGAATCTGTTATTCCATTAATGTTTCCCTTTGTTTATGGCCTGGTCCGAGGATCTCGATGTCCATATTTACAAGCAATCCAAGGGGTTAAATGATTTTGAGGATATTGACTATCAGTAAAATTTTTACTTGACTCCTCACTACCTGTGGTTGAGCAGCCAACTCACAAAGCGCAAGCCTTACATGGCTGCTTATTTTTCTTCATTCATCCAGATTTCCTTAAAAAAAAAAATCTCACTGATTTTCATAAGACTTGGAAAAATTAGTCTAGACCTGTGAGAGCATGTGGCTTTCTATGCTGCCAAGTGAATCTTAGAGAAATTTTGATTCTGCAAATCATACATGGTCCTTCCTAAACATCTGTTTTGCAGAATATAGACAAGAGTAAGACAAAATGTGCCAGAATCCAGACTAACAACTATGTGTTGTTCACATTTGAAATGTGAACAAAGTTTTATATGGAAATTTCAACCCAAAGGTATGATTTTTTTCTTCACCCATTATTCAACTCTTTCACCCCTATATTGCACCCTATGAATTTTACTTAACAGGGTCTATCTCCATTTGTGCGTATTAGCACATCTAATGTTAATATTCTTAACATCAAATAAACAATAATGAAAATTCATTTCACATCTGAGAAGTGTTTCCCATTCAGGAAAATACATGGAAATGCCTTTAAGCCTCTTCATATTAAGGACAGCATGTAAGCAAATAACTTTAATCTCGTACTAAGTATGTGCTTAAATAAATGAAGATGCCTTTCCAGACTATATTTTTCACATTGCTTATAAGCGCATCAGAACTTCTCTAAGCTTCACTTATTGGCATAGGAAAGATCTTATTGTTACAAGCCCGAAGTAGGAGGTCTAATAAAATTTCCTAATCTGATGAACCACATAAAAAGAACCAGAACAAATATAATTTTATATCTCTACTGGGGGGGAAAACAGATGATGTGGCTTGAAGTTTGCTCCCCTATCTTTTATTAGGCTGTAACTTACACAAATTATATCAAGCACTGCAATAAAATGAAGCTGGATTTATTTGTAGGCACAGATCTTCTTAAAAAGATGTAATTTTTTAAATCCTGTAAGAAATAGAAGCTGTACATAAAATTACACTGGATTTAGAAGAAAAGCAAATAAAATAGATGATGCTATTATAATGTTTTAAAATGTGTATTTATCACGTGTTGTCATTTCCCTGTCTGAAAGCACATTGTTTCAGGTTTTTCAATAAAAAAATAACAATTTATTTGTGCACAGGCTAATAGTAACAAACTGTATAAGTGAAACCACTAGCAGAATATCCTCAAAACGAGGCAATATGAGACAAAGCAGTATGTAGAAGAATAACAAATTCTAAACAAGAAGGAAACAGAAGACCTTGGAAACCATCCAAGCTTTATATTTCAGGTGTCAGACATTCTCTCACTGATGAATGGGTAGGAGGAAGTTTACCTAGCAGTAATCACTCGACTCTGATTCATCTTGCTGAAGTTTAGGTGTCTAGGTATCTAAAAATTAGGTGTCTAGTCATGGCTAATTATCTATGTTCCTTCTGTAGTCAATACAGAGAGATAGGCACATCTGGAAGATGATTCAGTCTACCTATCTCAGGACATTTATCTTGGGAAAGAACCAGTCTCTCTCTCCCCCAGTGCCTATTTCTGTCTGTTCATTACAAAGGGAGCCTAGGTGGTTAGCTTAGATTAGATGCCTGACTTGTAGATAACTAAATTTAGGTGAGGTGATTCTCTCCGTAAGTAATTACTCTTATTGTTGATACTGGGGATAATTTCCACTGATATCAGGATGTGATGTTTATCTGTACACCCTGTGGGATTTAACCAACAAAGTTTTCCAAATGGTAATATTGCTTTCCAGAAACAGAAATTCGTGCCTGAATTTGTTCTTGCCCAGGTCATCCCTTCCAGTGGCTGCGAATAGCGGTTTGTGTCTCCTGTCTTAACCTATTGTACACCAGTGAAACAAGCAACTCCCACAACCCACCCCAGAAACAGCTGCCTTTCAGTGAGGAGGGAAAAAAACCCTGATTTATACATCTGCCAAACCAGCAGCACTTAAGTTCTGCCCATCGTTCAAGGTGGAGGTAATAGTCTTCTGCATTGTTATAAACCCCAATTTTCTGCTAATCTTCTCAGTAGCCTGAGACGAAAAAAAATTAACGGTAGTCAAAGTGTAACGCAGACCTGGGTTCATTTCTGCAGATGGACCACTCCCTGGGTTCCTTCTCATCTTAAGTGTGCTGTAAGGTGGAGGAGGAGGAGGCCACACAAAGACGAGGTCTCTCTCCGCCTCCCCAGTTCTTTAGCAGAGAAGACCCTATGCTCTGAAGCACTGGCAACAATCCCTATGACACACTCCAAGGCACCCAACCTCAATGTCATGCTGGTAAAAAAAAAAAACCACTTTTGGGAAACAAGAAAATTAAAAGAAAACAACTATGACACAATTTTCTCATTATTTCAGGTACTGTGAATTGAAAAAAAAAAAAAAAAAAGTGGTGATAGAGGTAGAGGTACTACAGGAGGCAGGAGGAGACATGGGCTGAATGTTAACGTAAATGTGGCCGGTCCAATGTAGTGACAACTAATTCTGACCACAGTAGGCGTAAGCCAAACAGCAAAGGTTGGCCAGAAATAATTGATTTTAGGAACATAAACGGAGGTTTCGGTAGTAGGCTTTCTTTTAGTCATTAAAGCCCATAAGAAATCCAACAAAATTTTTGTTTTTCCACTCAGTAGAAAAATTTAGCAAACCTGGAACTGGCTCTGGGACACAGTTGGTTAATACATGTCACAACTCAAAATGGAAAGAAAAAGAGGTTTAAAGATTTTAGTATCCTGTATGAAATTTCCCAAAAAGTTGTTCAGATTGGATAAGAAGTTCCTTTGGCCTCCTCAGTCATCCCAGCACACAGAACCCAAACCTTAGGGCTCCATATTTAGTGTCTTTAGCTGCTGGGTGAATGGCAAGTCATGAGTAGGGCAAACTTCCAATAAATTCCTGAACTTACTTCTGGACTCCACAGTCCAGAACCTAAGTCCTGGCCCCAAGGAGGCACCTCTGTTGAAAGGGATGATTCAATCTGGAGTTGTGCCCTGAGGCTGGGCATTTTATAGCCCATCGCATCACTGACTGACATTGTCTATGCATGTAAGGCAAGTTTTGAAGAAAGTGGTGATGAAAATAATTGAGGAAAAAAGGAAGAAATACATCCCTTATCTTTCTGATGCACAAGCTGGATGAAGCTGTATTGTGCCTCAGAGCTTGGGTTTTTCATTGTCCCCCCCAATCCCCCCACCAGACTGGTTGATCTAATAAAGGCTGTATCCTCTCTCTACTGAACTTATCTTTATAAAACTGTAGACATGCTCGAGAAATCTGTCTGAAAACAGTTTGCGTTCATAGTGGCTTATAAGAAATGAATTGGGAAGTTCTCAACTTGCTCCTTCCTCAGTAATGTTTGGGTATTGGTTCTGTAATGGACATTACTTTGGTTTCCGCAGAATAACCAAGAACTTAGTAGCTCATGGACGGTTCTAATCTTGGCCATGATTCTTAAAGAGCGTAGTTAAATATTCTGTTGAAGAGAGTTTGGGTGTGTGAGCAAATGTCTTTCACTCATAAGGAGATTAAGTTATACAGAGTTAAACAACCTATTACTGCAAATTCTTTGGGGCAGGGATCATCTTTCTCCTCCAAGTTTAATGGCTTAGAGCAGTAAGCTTGAGGCTCTTAGCAACTGCTGAAACACAAAAGGTAAATAAGGGTGTTTAGAGCTCGATCACAGGCCTTTGCTCTACTTGGTAATTGTTTATTCGGGTGACTCCCATGTACTTCAGTGTTACTGCAGGCCATATTGTCACCTAGGTACATATTGCAGAACTGGCCCAGAAAAAACAGGCGGTGCTACTTCTCATTGCTTTCTGTGAACCAAAAGAAAAGAAAAAAAATCAACCTACAGGGCTATTATTCTGGCCTTTCTTTGATCACTGACTTCACTTAATTTAAAATTAAAGAAAGATCAGAAAGAATAAATGCATATTAAATTAATAGCACCTATTCAAAAGGCTTGCATATTGCAGATAACAAAGTAATGCTCACAGAAAAGATAGAGATACAGAATAGGATGGAATTTCCCCTACATGTTATCATTTTCAGATGTCCGTATTCACGCTCATTTAATCATTACCATAATCTGTATAGAAAAATGACCATGACAATCTGTATCTCACTATACACACATACACATGTATATTAGTTGGAGAGGAAACACAAGACCTGGTTCTTTTCTCCCTTATCTAGGCATTATGTATACAGGATCGTTTGTCCAGGATGCGGATGTCCCAAACATAATTCTTTCTTTATCCATGGGGTCTTCAAACTTCCATCATCTTTTGTCCAAAGTCATTGCTTAATCTCCAGCTAGCAGGTTATATCAGAACTGAAACAAAGAACATGCTTTTTTGCTGTGGAGTTCAGAGTTGAGGGTTTGTGCCATGGGGACCCTATAATTGTGTGCGTCTGTGGTGTCACTGTCATGATGTTCAAATAAAAGGAAACAAGTCTTGAGTTTTGGTCCCCACATCGGTTTTATTTATTGTTTCACAAATTATGGGGTAAGCTATGGGATGAGCAAACCCTGGGCTGTTAGAACCAGAACCCAGTTTCCCCTCTTTTTTTTGAGTGCTATACCTACTGGGTCCCACAGTGTCACCAAAGCCGCCTTTGTCATGATCCTTGAATAGACCTGTGTAATTAGTACACAGTCAGACTCATATCGTTCTTACATTTCCTTCCCATGCACTTTTTTTATATGTCCCAGGAAACAAAAGCAAACAACACAAGAAGAAAAACAAGTTCTACCCCTAACTGCTTTATTGTACTATTCTTTATTGGGCATTTTATTTGTTTTGTGAAGAGAGGTAGCACCTTGATCCTCTTGGTAAATGGTCACCTCTCTTAGATGTCCCCAAGTTTCTCATCTGCCTGGACGTGAGCTCCAGTATCAACTTTGATAGTGAAGAATTAAGCTCAGACTATCATTGGCTGCATCAGGGAAACAAACCTTCTGTCACACCTCCTTTGAGTGAGACGTCACACACTTCACAGCACAACAGTCTCTTGTGTTGTGACACTTCTTGCCCCAGACTGAGCCAGTGGGTACTCACAGATGGGGCTGGTGAAGAGCAGGCTGGGTCCCAGGGAGGGAAAAAAGCTATGCACAGAATTGAAAACTGGTGGGGCCAGGGGGAGAACTTGACGTCAGTGGTGTGACCAACTCAACGTGCTACCTGGTGTGCCTGGGCACTCCTGTACATCAAATTCACACTTTGGATTCAAAGTGACTTGAGATTCTCTAGTATTCCCAGCCCAAAAACATATATTAAAAAATCAACTTTCACCCCCTTGAAGTAATGATATTTTGAGGTGTCATGTTAAAGATTTCAGTGGAGGCTCTGCTCTTCAAATAGATGAAACCAGGATTAGGCTGTTGTTGTTTTGCTAGGAGATTTTGAAGGAGGTTGTTTCTCTAAGGTAGATGGAGGTTCTGCAGAGTTTCGTATTTTATAAGCCCCCTTGATTAAGCTCTTTTCATTTTCAAATTACTTAATTACCATTCCTCTTGCTTTCAAATCAAATGTGCAACAGCTTATCTCATTCATATAAGAAGGCTAGTAAAGGCGGTGATATCACCAGGAAATTAAAAAATAAAATAATGATAATGCCAGTCGGCCACAAGAAGAGAATGAAAATTGACTCTTACTTATGTTATGTATTAATTACACTTACCCTTATTTAATGTCCCCATTATATTATACAGAGCAGTGCTCAGTAACCCTAATGTAAATGACAGTCTTGTGCATGGTGTCAGTTAAAGGTACCCTTCTACACTCTGCTGTCGCAAAGAAGAAAATGTCATTTATTCTTTTTGCAGTATTTCTGTTCTCTGAAAAGAATTTATCTTTTTCAAACAACATTGAAATGCATCTCTATGGGACAGTTTGGGTCAGATTCTAGACAGACATAAGTTTCTGATCAATCTAGAATATGCACGTGGCACAGTAGGAGGCCAATAGGAAACTAAAGGGAGATAGATTGATTCCAGCTTCACTGATTTTAAAAAAAAAGAAGTCTAGAATTTTCAGAAACATATTGAGAAGGGAATTTGTTCCAAAGGCTGCTAAAAATTTCTCAGTAGGTGTTGAGACATTTTTACATTGATTTTTTTTTTTGAACACTTTGGAGTGTCCAGTAGAACAGAGTACATTTTTTGGCAAAAACATTTTTTCAAGTGAAAAAAGCAGTCAGTTGTACCAAAATGTTTAATGGTGCCATCTACAGTTTGCCAAAATTTTCATTCAATTAAAAAAAAATAATTGTGGTAAGTATTATAGCACTGAATTTCAATATTTTCTATGGAAATGTTGTTTCCAGAGTTCATGTTTTTTTCTATAGATTTTCTGCATGTGTAAGAAACCCTATCATACTTGAAATAAATCTAGAATGCATCATATCAGAATGAGTGGAAAGTGTTGTGCAGTCCCTGACAATTGTTTTAAACATTTTCCTTCCTTTTTTTTTTTTTTTAATAATTAATTAATTTTCCTTTAACACCTCCCTTCCCCAAAACAGGGGTTTAAAAATAATTTTTAACATTTTGCGGAAAATTAGACTATTATGCAGGTACCCAACTGACAAGAAGCTCTGTGTCTGAACTTATAATAAAGAATATACGTTATGTAGAATGGCTGAAGTTTTCCATTATTCTCACAAACACTGGTGTGGTAGGGACCCACCATACTCTGTGAACACAGTTCTTACCTACTTCAGGAAGATCAGTTCACTAACTCAAGCAATTTTGTCGCTCACTTGATAAAAACTCTTTCTTAGATTTTAGTCTCTAGTGAAAATGCACTGCAGAGTTTAAAAAACCTGATCAGTTCTTCTGTTGCATTATTGTCTGGGATTGCATATTTGCTGGAGAATGAATGGTTCAAAAAGTAAATAGTTAAGGGCTATAGACAAAATGTGAATCTTCCTGGGTGGTCAGGAAGGTTGATTTTGGTTGCTAAGCTATACAAATTTTTAAAAACTATTTTAAACTTTCTCCTCCAGTCTCTAGGATTTTTCCCTAATTACTTATTTCCACAAAGACACTCTTTTTTCTAGGGTGATCAGGCAGATTTATGTTGAAAGAGCACTAGAGATCAGAATCTGGCCCACTGCTAGCATGAACATCAACGTTACTCTCCTGAGCATACTGTACTTTGTGTGCATATAGAAAAGTTACAAGTCCAGTGCAAATCTATATCCTGTTCGGGCTAGCCTTAAAAATCAATAGAGTTGGCAAAGTTTCTCTGTCTGTGACCTCCTAATACTGTAATTACAAAGTCACAATGGATGTAATTGCTCTATAAAACTTCACATACTATGGAAGTACATAATCACTGAGAATAAGATTGACAAGGTATACTTTGTACATTATGTTTTTTTTTTTTCCTCGGGACAGCAAGGCTCCATTTAGGGTGTGTTGTGGCAGGAGGACTGGGTATTTTTTTCTTCCTGGAATGATGAAGTGCAAACAGTTCTCTCTTTCAGTCCTGGAGGTTACAGGTGTGCCACCGTGTTATCCATATCACTCTGCAGCATTCTTCGCAGCTATCATCATGCCCGTAAAATAAACTAGGTTCTTGCTCCTGCCTGAGTTTATACACTGTTAAAAATTTACTGTCACCTCCTGATTTATGAACTTACTTTGCAAAGTTCTGAGCTTAGTGGTGGGTGACATGTCTCTCTCTCTCAGTAGTTTCAGCTCTTTTCTCCCACACCATGATAAAATGATGTTATTTCCAGATCCTGGACTTGTCTGTTCAAGGATTGGTGATAAGGGTAGAGCCACCTCTGAGAAGTCCAGTGAGCGATGAACCTCAGATGGCTCAGGGATTCAGGCTGAGGCAAAGCCTTCAAGTTTCAGGAGTTTTTTGAAATATTCAAAGCTCCTGGTTATTCAAAGTCCATCTTGACATCTTTCCAGAACTATCCTATTTAGCTCATAGTTGTTTTTAAAAACAGCTTTCTGTTTCTAGCTGCAGGAAGAAAGGGAAAATTTTTCAGCAAGTTGTTGAATATTTACAGAGGTTAGCTATATAAATTTTTTTTTGTCCCATGTTTGCTTCAAATGCTTCCTATTTTACTTCACTATTTTCATGGACAGATTTATTTCTTGGTGTTGTGTCCTCAAACCAGGACATTTGGTAATGCTGAATCACAGATGGGCTTCTCTTGAAACGTATGGGAGTTTTGTCAGAGACAAAATCTGGTTTAAAAAGGACATGTGGCAAATAGTCTGCAGAAAATGTACAAAGTGTTGGGAGAAGCTTCTGCTGGTCTTTTGACAGATCAGATCAGTCACTGTCAAAGCTGAATTTCTGATGACTCATGGAAATCAATCCTTCTGACTCAAGAAGTCTTGAACTTCCTCATGATGCAGATAATGTCTTCATGTGAGGAGAATCTCGTAAATACTTTAAATATCCAAGTTAGTCTCTGTACTTGTTTTAATCACATCAGGCTCTCACAGTGGAAAGGAAGAGGTACTCTCAGAGGGGAAATTATCTGGCCCATCTCAGATGGCTGTTTTTCAATAAGCTGAATGACCTTCTGCACATGTTTCTCTCTCCCTCTGTTGATATTAAAGAGACCTCAGGTGCCTAACTTTTACATGTCTATATCTGCACACCCCTTCAGAGTCACATAATTTCCCTATAGAGACACGAGTTGCGTTAGGGGAGAGTGATTTTGCATGCTTATAATATTGTATTTTCTCATGATCTGGTCATGGGGAATGAGAAAAAGTATTAGCTAATCAGCTAATCACTGTGCTACCAATGACTTTGGAGTACTAGAGCTATTCCTTTGGTTTTTTGACTTCTTTGAACAACTCCACACTAACCATGTTTTATTGACTTGTTTCAAAAAGCATGGCATGAAATGTTGATGAATCAGCCAGCATGGGCCAGGTGATCTTTTGGGAAGAGCAGCAGTAGTGTAGGAATTACTTTGATTTACACAATGTAATTAGACTTCTAAAGCGAACTTGTCCAGTCTCATAGGCTGTCTCCCTGTCTAACACTTGCATACAAGTGATCGTCCCCCCTCTCTGCGAGACAACTTTCAGCCTAATTTGTAGCCTGGTAATGAGCTCTGCTTGGGTCTTGGCTGCAAGAATGGGTGCAGCAGCACACAGTGGGATCCTGCATTGGGAAGATCCCCGCTAGAAAGGGCACTCCCCAAGTGCAGCGTGATGGCTGTCCTTTTCTCCTGTATCACAGGACCAGCACACCACATGGCCACTTAGAACATGGTCAGACAACCCTCTAATATGATGTGTTGGCTATGCGTTTCCATCTTGTAGCTTTACACATGGCTTCTTACACAATTGAGGAAGAAGGGGAAGCTTGGTAGAACCATCTTCCACTGCCTAAAGGAGGATTATGCAAAGATGAGCCCAGACTGTGGCTATCGGTGTGCTAAAAAAGGACAAAAGGCAATACTGACATGAAGGGACATTTCAACATAGGAACTACGTTTACTAAGGAAGCAGTTAAGCACTGGAAGACAGTTTGCCTGGAGAGGCTGTGGGATCTCCATTCTTAGAGGTTATAAAAAATTTTAATGGCAAGGCTCTGAGCAACATGGTCTACCTTGGAAGGAGGAGATTGAATTAGAGATCTCCTAAGGTCCCTTGCAGCTTGACTGATGCTGAGATTCTGTGATTTTAGGTTGAGAAGTGTGACAGATATGATTGCATCCATGTAATACAACATCTTGTTCCTAGTGCTCTCATTTGGAGAAAAAAAATCAATGCCTGGTTCTGCCAGAGACAGGAAGAAAGTATGCGCAGATCCAAATGGTAAAGAGAGAGAAAAAGCTGTGCAGTCATGTCCGCACCTCTTACTGCAGGCCCAAAGCCGGAGCTACTGACTGGGTCATGAAACTCTCCTCGATCTCTGCTAGATCCACATTTGAGTCAGCTCTGTAAAAAGATTTACAAATGTGACTTTTTAAGTCTGATTTTGTAAGGATAAGAAGACTTTGTGTGCCTTCACTGTATATCTGTGAGATGCCCACAGTAACCTTTGGCAAATTCCAACTCACTGGAAAAAGTTTGAGAAGGAGTTAAACTCCCAAAGGAAATGAGTTTCTAGCCATTTCCATCCCCCCCTGAAAACAGATAACCGAATAGACAAAAGAGAACTAAATAATGCACCTATTGGAGGAGTTCTGCAAATGAGAATCCACTTTTTATCTGTTCGTGCATCTATCACATACTTGTATCCTCCCTTTATTATGAATATGCTTATGCACAGCACATAACTGGAATAGCAATTCACGCATTTCACCTGATTCCCTTCCCTGGTTGCATTCCACATTTAAGGATTAGGATCTTAAATGCATATATAGGAAAGTGTGAGTCAATGACTATGTTAAAAACATAGTTATAGAGAAGATAAAATGTGTTCTCTTTCTATCGAACACTTGTACCTTCTAGGTCTAGTGTACATATGTTCATATCTGAACCAGTTTCGGTAAAGTGTTCCAGATTCAGATTTGTCGATACTGCAGTGACTGTGTCAAAATTCATTTTACTCCACATTTCTGTTTTTTGTTGTTTTTTTTTTTTCTTTTTTTTATGCAACCCTGGCTCAGTTGTAACCTTTCTATGCTAACTGGTGTGGAAACATTAGAAACAAGGGTAATATTAATGTACAGTTATAAAGACATTACTAACATGACTTTAATAAAACAAGCTGTGTGGTAAAGAAAGTGGGAATGTAATTGATCTGTCAATGCCTAGTGTTGATTATATAAAACTGTAGTCACACAACTCAGAGCTTAAACTCTGTATCATCAAAATAATGATGCCTTTGAGAAGGAATTTAAGAATGAGATAAAACCTGGATTCTGCAACAGAAAGGTTTAAAATAACCCACAAATGTTTCTTGGACTAAGAGAGTTCTGTTGGAATGACCTTAGATGATATTCTGACCTGCAGAATTCCTCCAATAAGCCATGTGAGAGTGTATGTGGAGATTTATTGTTTTAAGTGTGAGTAATTAGTCATTACTTATTGAGAGGAGTAGAGTCTCAGCCACTGGTGCTTTAAAAATCTGGGCTAAAATTTGTAAAAAATACCCTCAAGTTTAAGGACTCTTTGGGGGGGGCTCAGTAAACTTAGTCACCATTGAAATTCCATAGACAGCACCAGGCAGGAGTTCAGATGAAGGGATGATAATAGTCCTTGTGGGTGTCAATGTCTTTAGGTGAAATTCTCCCCCTGGCCTGGCCTCTTATTGCCCTTTCAATTCATTTGTGCCATTAAGGAGTCTTAGAAACGCCTATACAGCTATGTAGATGGAGTCGAGGAGAAGGAGGGATAAGGTACGATTTCCTCCATATGGGCACAGTGGAAAGCAGATGTGCTATCTAAAAATTGTCTTTTTTGCAAGAAGGACTAAGGCTGGTCAGATGGAAATGGACAGTCAGGCAGGAAGGGAAATTCAGAGCTTCAGTGGGAGCTATCTGAAGAGCTCTGCAACTGCCCAGGTCTAGTTTGACCAGGAAGAGGGGAGCAGCCACAGGGAGGGAGGGCGGGAAGTCTCTTTAACCTTAGTGGAGTAACTCATTTCCCATGTTTTTGCTGGCATTTGGCCCTCAGCAACTTTCCTGCCTAGTTGTCTGAGTCACAGCACTTCAGACTCTGCCCGGAACAACTCCAGCCAGTTCTGTCCTGATTGACCAAACGTCAATAATTTCCCTTTTTTTTTTTTTTTTTTTTGGTGTGTTTGTTTTGGTAACCTCTATTCGTGGAGGAAGTCTGGATCTGATAGCTTTCCTGTTTCATTTCCTACCTGTGTTTTATGAGTGATCATCTTTCCTTCTTCTCAAGCAGCAAGTCTCCACGCTGCTTCCCTTATGAAATTATTTTTGCCATACTTTTGAATTCCCAGCAGAGATGCTGAACAGTGAGGGAGAGACTTTTCTGGTAGGTATGAAGCACAGCTATGTCTGAAAGCACAGTCCCTGTTAAAAAAAAAAAAGAAAAAAAGAAAGAAAAATGTGTGAAAAACATCACAAAAGTGTGTTGGATACTAGTTTAGATTAGTCCCTGAGTGAGTACAATATATTTTGATAATACTCATTTTACTGTTGCTCCCATGCATTGGATTTTCTCCCTGCATTAAGTATTGAAATGGAAAAAACTAATTACAAAATAGATGAGATTTGTAGTGTTTTTTAGAGAAGCAATGAAGAAGTTATATTTGGCCAACAGCTGTTTTATGTTTGGGTTCAAGATTATATTGGAGTTATAGTTTGGGTTCAGATGCAACTTCAATAAAGTTTCCCCATTGGTTCTTAGTTTCTCTCTTTAAATGGGCTGGGATCATCTTAAGCTTCTTGGTTTGTTGGTCAGAGCTTTTTTGTTGGTTGTTTGTTTTTTAAACTGTCATCTGAAACTTACACCCTGAACTGGAATTAGAAAAAAAAAAAAATCTGAAATTTATTTTTTAGTTTTATCCAACTGGAGAGCAAAGAAATAGTTATTTTGTATTCATAAGATGGTGGGAAGGCAGACAGCTCATTTGTAGAGGGTGGATCCAATTGCATCCTCACCCTAATATAAATCCATTGATTTTAGAAGTCTTTGCATTGCTACGCATAAGACAAAAATTAGATTTTCAGTGCACTGAGGAGTATTTTTAATAATGAATCATGTGATGAAATCTTTCTCCTGTGTGTTAAAGAAGTAACTGTGGAGCTCACCCTTTGCTCACTTTATTGAATCACTGTTTCCTTATGCTAGTTTTTAATATATAGTTACTTCTAAGTGTTAGTTTAATGTAAGATTTGGAGTGCTAACTTCATATTTGTGGCCACTAATGGAAATAATAAATTGTATGACACTTCAAAATATATTTTTAGCAACAGTTGTGGTACATGAAGAAAAACTGATGAACCCCATGCAAAGAGGTATTATGACACTCCAATTCTTTCTCCCTTTCTCTCTTTCAGTGTACTTTTTCTTACAGACAAAATACACATTTCAGGCACTCTACTAAATCAAGTCATTATTAATAACTCAGGAAATTTTACTTCGAAACTACTAAGATATTTTTGAGCTAATGATATCAGGAAGAGGCATTTTTTTCCATGTATTTATTCCTGTTGCATGGATTCAGAGGGGCCATTTCGTATTTCATAGCTGGAATAACCATTGATTTCCTTCTGGCATGCATGTGAAGTTCCTTTTATCACCAATGGGAGTCATATATTCACATTAAGATGAGAACAGGCCCTGATTCATTTCCATTTTTCTTCAAGTATAACTCCAATATCAGAAATATACCAGATGCTTTTTATTTTCTTTTTAAAGATATATTTCATTGGAAATTCTGCACAAACTTAATTACTGTTCTTCAAAGCTGCTTGAAAAACTCTCCAGAGAGCTTTTTCATAACAAGATACAACCTTTTTTTGGCTAGCTAGACTTTTTCTTAGCTGCTAACCTTTCCATTTTATCAGTTCTTTTCTTGGACACCAAAATTTTTGCCTTAGCAATACTTCATCTTATATTCACACCTCACCGTTTAAGTCTTTTCCCCAAAACTACGAAAAACAATTGAAAAATTCCCACTTACCCCAGCTGATTATGGATCAGCCTTACAATAGATCTCGCGTCAAAATTCAAAGAATTTTGTGTTAGCACGGATGTTCCGTCTTTTCTGAGAATGAAGCAAACGGAAACCCTACATCTAGATATTTATTTATTTTTGTCTCTCTTGTTGATTTTGTTAGTTGCTGAGTCAGTTTTTCCATTGCTACAGTTTCCCCACACTTTTTAAAATTCAGTCAAATTCGGCAATGCGTTTGAAACTGTTTGTTTCATATATTCCCACTACCAACCATATTGGAAATATTAGGCTACAACTAGCTAAAAACTAAAGTAAGAGCATAATTTACTGCAGTCTTTGACCTAGACCAGTAATCACTAATTTCTGGAGCACAATTTATTTACTTACAATTTATAGTATTATACTGGTTTTATTCCACTATTTTCTAGATCAATTTCATCACGTTCCTTTTTTTTTGTTGTTTGTTTGTTTTTGTTTTAAATCTCTTTGGCTTACCAGTGTGATAATTAGACTTGCTCAGTAATATACTGCAGTAGATGTCAAAAGAAATCTTATCTTTTTAACATGCTTATCCGGGGCACAGACAATAATCTGAAGTTTGGGAGACGCAGGGTATAAGGGAGGAAGAAGGCCTTTTATTTCCTGCCCATTTCAGTACAGTACTGTTTGTATCGAGGCAATGTTCGGGGCCCCAGATAATAGTCCACTAAAATTGAATTCTGCTTTATGGGCACAGATGGTCCAAAAAGTTTAGAGTTTAATCAGAGAGTGCACACAAAGTTTTCCATGGAAAGTAGAGATAGTGATGTTTGAAGAGGGTGCTACATGACCACAAAGGAGTAGAGTTGAGGATACAGCCCAGTTCTTCATCGTACTGGTCCAGGGCTCTGCCAGTGGCTGATCATGCGACACTAAGAGAAAGGAACACGTGCAGTCCATACTTGAACTTATAAAGTGCTGCAACATTGGCTGAAAAGGAAACCTCAGCAAAGCTGGGGTATCAGCACAAATCTCTAGATGTCTCCACTTGGTTTCATAAAGAACTGTAATTAAAGGAATGTTTGTATATAAATGTGTATGTATATATATATACTTATTTCTTTCCAGCTAAACTGATAAATGTACATTTTTCTCTGTTTCTTATTTCAGTACTTCTACTGACATCTTTTCTGATTCTGCTTCATTGCTTTTAACTGGTTCTTTTCACATTTACATTTCCATTATTGCTCTTCAGAGAAAGAGGCTGGTAGGTTACAAATGTGGAAATATTCTGTAAATGAACTACATAATCTGCGAATAAATTGCAGTTTCTTCAGAAACACTAAATGAATCATCTAGAAAGATGTACAAGAGAGTTCCTATTTTCATAACCTGTGTTTTTTATAAACTCATAAATGTTTCAGCCAGCAGACAAGGATGTTAGAATGGAACTGCAACATTTTGCTAAATCATTTTATGTCTTTTTTTTTTTTTTGCTTTTAATTATAGGAATAAAAGTTTATGGTGATTGTTATCCCTATAAAAGAACCCCTTTCTCTCCTGTCCTTTTTCCTTCCTCAGTACAAATTCTGACATCTTTTTCCTCTAAGGATTTTTCCAGTTTATCAATATGCTTTCCACAAAAGTACATGGCAACTAGCAAAATGCATTAAAGCTGTTACTTTCCTCAATCACTTAAATTCCCAAACACTGAACTTTTAAGACTTTCATGTCCTTTGGTTTATGCAAAGCTTGGTCTGTATCAGAATACAGTGAAGACAAGCTAATAGCACTGTGTTTACCTACTTCTATATCTCCGATTAATCACCCAAAGAGCCCAAACGTTAGTCAACTGTAAACATTACTAAAAGCTACTGGTTGGCACCATTTGTTTTGGTTGGGGGGCACCAAAGGAAATGGAGATTTGCTTTTGTTATTTGTTAAAAAGAATACCAGAATTAGTTCAACTTTTTCCAATCACTGATGATTTATGAGGCTGTATTAAATAATTTGTTATATAGGTGAGCTCTTCTGTTTTCACATACAGCTCTTCAGTATCATGGCAGCAAGTGGTCAGAACAGTTTATAAGCTACCATGTTACCCATGTGTTTTCAGAATAGTAGAGGAAGTGTCTAGAAAATATATTGGAGATGACTGGTTTATATGTAAATATATACACACAAAGGGAAATGCTGTTTCGTATGTGTGTGAGCACACACATAATTACACAAAAATCTTCTTGTCTATTGATTTTAAGAAGGTCTGTGCTGTGTACGGCTCCACTGAACTCCCAGTTTGGTCCCATGTCTCTGCTCATGTGAAAGGGCACAATCTTGACGAAAGCAATGGCACACCCTGCGTGAATATGACCATTAAGGTCTAATAAAAGTAAGAGTGATTGAGGGCTGTAGCTTTAGGACCTGAAAAAATGTTTCAGGCTTTGCTCCTTTGAGTCCAACAATTCACAAAATGCAGTTGAAATCCTTCTGAAGCTAATGAGTGTCCTGTGTTTGGGAGGGATATGTGATCCCAAATGCACCTCAGTCTTTTGTTTGCATGCAGAGGTTCTCCATACTTGATCAGGAATGGGTTTTGGGGAACCCTGGGACAGCACTTCAGATGTTTTTATAATGAGAGTGAGATCATGAGTCCAGTGAAGGGAACACGAAAACCACCACAGGGAAGTCTTATGTTTCACCCAGCATAACTTGATTTTTTTCTTCCTTTCAAAAACATATAAAAGAACTTTCTTTCCATTCCCAATAGCCTTGACCAGGTAAAGTATTATTTCTATCATCAGTGGGCTGGAAACTTTGGGAAGTTATTTGCTAATGAATTACAGACTGTGCAGCATCTATATATGAGTCCCTTGAAAGCTAATTATATATATAGAGACATACACACGCACACAATCACAAACACTGTTTCTCTGTATTTTCAAGAAGTTTGGATTTATATAGAGCACTCACTTACTCAGGTAGGGTTCTAAAAAATCAACTGGAATTTCCATTTTGATCCTGTTCAGGATTTAGCCACCTGTACAGGCATAAGCACAGAGACCACCTATGAAGCTCACACAGGGAGATTTATAATGGGGATCGCTCATATTTTTTAGTTAAATGATGGTAGGTGGCATTTCTGCTAGAAACAGGTGCATTTATTCTACTTGTAATCAAATGACTACCCCCATATTCATCCAAAGAATGCCTCTGAGAAACAAAATGCTTTTTACAAAACCCAAATAAATGATTTCTAAGAAAAAAGAGACAAGAGAGCAGATCTTCCTCCATGGCTGGTCATACTCCTTGGCCTCTCAGCTGATGCTGCTGATAAATTTGCTGATAAAATCAGGAGGGACTTTCACAGGGGAACTTTACTTTTAAAGTAGCTATGTAAGACTCAAACCTCCTTACATTGCAGATCTGCTGATCCCTGTTGTCTAACTGTGGTTACATGTGCTGACTCCAGTTTCAAAAATAATTTCTTAATCACTTTTGGCTCATCTTGGTTTTTCGCATTGCAAAGCCAGTGCAGCTGTGGAAGGATGGACCAGATTCCATTCTCCCTCACACCTCATCAACATCAATGCTAATTAAGTTCTAGATTTTGGGCCAAGTTACACCCTGAGACACAAATGGCCTCCAGATTGGGGCAAGGGCTTTTCTCTCTATTTGCACAGCGCCTTGCATGATGTGGTTCATGGATGATGTCTGAGATTCCTGGTAATTACTGCAGTAGAGATAATCAATAGCAATACTATACCAGTTAAGAAAATTATGGTAATTCCTTCATTCCCAGCAGTAAGATTGGTGTCAGCAAGTCAACTTTGTGTCCATATGGTACAGTGCCCTGCAAACCTGTTTTTCTGACTGCTCAAGCTGGAGAACACGGTGGAGCCCACCATGATTTTCTCCTGTCCTCACACAAAGAAAAGCAGAGGATGCAGAGCAGTGGTTCATGTTCACATGTCATCCTGGGAGCAGGGAAGCACTGCCAGGTCTCAGTCTTTGCTAACAAGCTAATTCTTCCCTTGAACACACTCTGCTGCAAGCTGCTTCTCTCGCTCTGCAAGGCTTCCTTCTTCAGCAGAACAAATGAGCTGCTCCATTAAATGCTTCAGGCCCGTGATACCTTTCAAGGTTTTGTTTAGCTCAAGCAGACAAGTCCTCATCCCAGTACAAACCTGGCTCTCCCTCTCTCTCTGTCTTTCCCTGCGGTGTTACTTGAGTCCCCATTTTGAAATGCCGTAATAGCATGGAATAACTATTTAGCTGAATACAATCACACAATTGTGTGACAAGACAAATGTAATGTAGAGCACGGGGGAAATGTGATCCTAAACTCAGGGCATCCATTCTGCACCAGAACAGTTGAGAGCTATGTAGTTTTTGAAAGCCAGTCTCCTCTTGACAATTACCTTCAATTAATGGTACACTGCACTAAGCAGAAAATAAAAACTATGCCATTAAATCCTTTGGTACAGGCTGGAAGGGTTCCAGGTTGGCTCTAAACTACCCTAAAGAGCCTGTGTTCATATTACATAGTTACAACTTTACAGGCCTAGAAGAATATGAATCAACAGTCATTTATGCTGTCCTCTGCTCTTGACAAAGCTTATGTCTGAGACTTTCAATCCTGATGTAGCCCAGATATATGGAAGCTGATTTGCATTGAAAATACAAACCTGTCCACAAACATCCTCTGCTGCTTTAAACCAAATAGCTACTATACAGGTACTTCTTTCATTGAGGTATATTTCATAGAAATCTATTGAAAGAGCAAAAGCATGCTTGTCTTGGAAAGTCTTTGCTATGAGCTTTACATTGTGATCCATGCACTTGAAACCAGGCCCTTTATTCATATGTTCTCTGATGCATGGGCTTAGGGTAAGATACGCGAACAAGAGCGTGATCAGCCAGGATTGCTGAGTGTAAGGTGTCCCAGGGTGCACCAACCCACCTGCCTCAGCCCCATCCCACAGTGGAGGGAGAGGTGGGATTCTTGGGAGCAGCTGTCACCTCCCTCTTGTTCCTCTCTGACATACCTCGGGTGGCCTTTGGCCATGTGATGATTTTGGCATACTGAAAAGCCAAGAAGATTGGTCATTCAGGCTACAGCTCATCCAAAAGTTATGATGAAAGTGTTGAGAGGTGAGTGAAGAATGTCTGAAAAAAAGTCAAACCTTCTGATTTTAATTGTCGCTTTTGGCTTTACGACTTACGCTTCTATGAACTAAGGCATTTTCTAAGTTGCAACTTGGCAAAAATTTTCAGTCAAAAATGTTCAGCTATGAAAACATGCTTACAATTAGGCAATATCTTTAAAGGGAAACACCTTTTAACAGAAAAAAAAAAGAAAGGGAAAAAAGGGGAAAAAAAACTACTTACTTTTTTTCCTAAAGAAAAAATATTTTCTTCATGTTTGCCTTTCAAAGGCAGACCAGCTTTTGGTTTGATTTGCATTTGTTAGTTTTTAATTAGACTTCTCAGTATATCAAACAAAGTAGTTCAACGAGGCCAAGTACAAGGTGCTACATCTGGGTCAGGGCAATCTCAAGCACAAAAACAGGCTCGGAGGGGAATGGCTGGAGAGCAGCCCTGAGGAGAAGGACGTGGGGGTGCTGATTGACCAGAAGCTCAGCAAGAGCCAGCAATGTGTGATCGCAGCCCAGAAGGCCAACCGTATCCTGGAATGCATCAGAAGAAGTGTGGCCAGCAGGTCAAGGGAGGTGATTCTGCCCCTCTACTCCATTCTCATGAGACCCCA
>NW_009647856.1:8470287-8537636 GCF_000708025.1 Charadrius vociferus | reverse complement strand
CTGGAGGTGTTCAAGGCCAGGCTGGATGTTGCCTTGGGCAACCTGGTCTAGTGGGAGGTGTCCCTGCCCATGGCAGGGAGGTTGGAACTTGAAGATCTTCAAGATCCTTTCCAACCTAAACCATTCTATGATTCTATGATCAAACAGAAGTAAACATTTTGGTCTCGTGTGTTTAGAACAATTCTAAATAGCCTCTTTAATACTTTAAGCACAAAACTGAGAAGGCTGTTCCCACTTGTTGCTTGTGTTCAGCCTGATTATGGAGGTAGCCTTGATTCTCAGAGATACCTCTGTGGTGCTCAGCACCTTCCATCACCACAGCCTTTAGAGGCAGATAAGGTGGAGCAGCCTTTGGGCTACAGGTTTTTGGGGATTTTTTTTTCTTATTTTACTCATAGCTGCAGTAAATATCTGTGGGAATGAAGTCAGACAAGATGTGAACCTCTCTGAGGCATTGCTGCCTGATCTGTCTCCCTGAATAGAAAAGACCCAGGAGAAATATTTCTAGAGTCACTGGGAGTGACTTGGACCATGAGAGGACACCACGTCCTCTCCAAGACATGGTTTAACACCCAGAGAGCACAGGATTGTTACCACAGCCCAACTCAGTTGGTGCTTGTCGTCCCTCTGAAAAGCATGCCTGAGATGTCCCCAGGGAAATTAACTACATTTCACTTGAGCATTTCTCATGTGGGACCACAAAGTCCTTAAGATTCTCCCAGCAACCCGTGTGAAATGTTCATAACAGGTTATTGTGACATCCATCTTTTCCAGTTTAATTACTAATAAGCTCCTGATGCAAGTTTTCACTTTCTCCTTACTTCACCGTGGCAACTTTTGAGCTTTCCTTGTTACTTTTTACCCACCTGTACAACAGGTACAATGATTTCTCCTCATGTTTTTCCTGTCTGTGACACCCAACCAGTATTTTTGGCAGCTCTGAAAAGAGACCAATACGCTTCTTATGTTCTTAGGGCACTGCAAGGCTTTGCCAATACCCTTCATAATTTTGAGTTATTTGGAAATTAACTCTTGAAACATGAAGTGCAACAGTGAAATCTTATCAATCGTCTCTAGAATGACAGTAGTTTCATTGTATAGTGTGATAGAGTTTAACTGCCTTGTTTCCGTAAAGCTCTTCAGGCAAACTGTACTTCAGCTTAACCTTTAATCATTAATACAGCTTAATTTGGCCCCAAAATATCCACGCTGTTTAGAGCTTTGCTTCTGAAACACGTGATTATTCAAACCCAAAAAGAGAAAGATGTGCTCAATGCACAAGATGTCAAACTGAGATTAAACCCACTAAGGTCTACAAAGCCTGCTGCAAAAAATGATAAGTATCTTCATCAAAATCCCAAGCAAAAACATGTACGTCAAGTGAGATTGTTGATAAAATATGAATATCAGGGTAGGACTAAGTTGTGGGTTAGTTTCAAAGAATTTTTTTTCCTCTGAGATGCAAAAATTATCTCAAATCTTACAACCCATTTCTGAACACTGCATTTATAAATTCTGATAACGTGTAGTTTCCTTCTATGGCGACACATAACTACAAAAGACCTGTTTATTAAGAAGTATCTGTGCGTTTCTGTGGTTCACTGAGAGATTTGGGGTACTAATTTTTTATTTCTAATTCATCTGCCATTCATTACATGCATACCCACAAACCTACAGCTTTCTCACATTGGACATGTTCATTATGAAAGATGAAACCCTGAAAATGGGGCGTTTGATTCCCACAGAGACATCATCCGCCACAGCATAATTAAAAGGGTTTTGTCTAAATGATATGATGGGGATTTCTCTGCTTGGGAGGGCTGTTTTGAGATGCAGCTAACCCTATTGTCTCAGGGGGTCCTTATGTTAATTCCAGTCCAAGTTCTCCCCCTTTCCCCATTGCAACTATTTATCTGGGATGTGTTAAGGTTTAATTTAAACATTTCTTACTAGTTTATTTGTTAGGTGTTGCTTGTGAACTCAGTTGTACAACACAAAACACAGAAACAAGCATCAGTTTTTTCTTCATGGATAACGTAACTGGAGTCATTGAAGCTTAGTCTTTATTTATGGGAACAGATTGCATTCCTACATCACAAAGTGTGAAAAAAAAACCTGCTGATGACTAACTGATTTCACCCTGGGCATAGCATGAGCTGGAGAATTCACCCTGTAACTGTGTCAAAGTGAAATTTGTTTTAGATCTTTGTAGATCTTGATTCATGGACTTTGGGCAATAGACACTCTACAACATTATGGGATGAACTACACCACGATGTGATGTTCCAGCTGGAGGTGAGTGGCGCACTACAGTCAGGGTTAAAAAAACAGGGCAGCTTTGGCTTTTAGGCATTTGTTCTTGTTCAGTAAGTACAAAAGGTACCGGCATCAGGATCATCCTGCCCGGGCCAGGGTCACTGGTTTCTGCTGTTTAGTGTAAGGGGAGGGGAGGGTACTGAGATTCTTTCCATGTGCTGAGAAAAGATGAAATAAGACCACCATGTCTTTCTTGTATATGGTAAAATGTATCTCTGCAGAGCCATATTTTAGCACCAAAGCATTTCCCTTATCAGACTCCTTCCAGGTTCTCAAAATTCTGCAGTACCTCTTCCCCGCAGAGGTCCTTCAGTTTCCAAGGCTTCCTTCTCCTCCCCCATTTCCCCCATTTTTTCAGTCCTCTGGATTCATTGGGGGTCCTTCCCTCTGCTTCCTTGTCATTCTGAATTGGTCTTCTCTATGTCTGGGTAATCATCAGCAACAATTAATGAAACTGAGGTATGACTGATATTCAGGGAAATATGGACACTTACATTCCCTCTCCTATAAGTCTTCTGTGATTTGGATTTTCACCAGGTTCAGGTTCCCATTTTGGATCAATGCATAGCTCTTCACCAAACTAGTGATGAATACTTAACCAGTAGTAAGAATCCTCGTATTGAGACAGATGAATTAGGTAGTTGTCAGAATCTGGTTTGTTTTGGACTTGCCTATCCATTGGTTCTTTGATCAGGCTTAGACCTTATTTAAATCAATCCACTTTTGTACTGTATAGGACTTTTTGTCTGAATAAAACTCAAAATCAAACAGAATGATAATTCCAACATTTGTCTTCTATGACAGAAGGGAAAGACAGCTGTAACTCAACTATATTGATGATTCATCTATGAACTGTACAAGCATTAACACATCCCATCATTACAATTTCCCCACTCCTACCTGCTTCTTTGCTTAACCCACCTGTTGCATCTTGTCTTCTAGATTGCAAGCTGTTTGGGGCAGGTACGTTGTTTACTCTGTGTATGTTGTACAATGTCTACGTACGACCCAGTTTAGGCTCCTAGGCTCTTCTGCAAAAATACAAGTAAAAAATGTAATGAACATCAGAGATAAGTAGAGGTAATGGTAAGATACTGATTAGTTTTAGGATAGGAACCTTTAAAGTGTATTTTATTTTTTAATAATGGCATAATTAATGTGTGATAATGATCTTAGTGTAAAATCTGATTGGAAAGAAGACACCTGTTGTTTTTTCTGCAAAGTAGTTAAATGAGGTCAGCACTTTAAGCTTTCTCCCCTCCCTTCCCTGCAGCCAAGGGTTGACCTTGCCTTGGTTAGCATGAAATAAAATTAAAATGTCTGGTCCCACCAGTGTCTTGTGGTGGGAAATTACATGTGTTAGCTATTCATTGGTGACAATGTTGGAGTGTTTCAAGGAGGGAAGGGAAGGCTATCAGCTGTTTCCTTGGTCTGATATTCCATGGACTTCACCACAGAGACTGACTTTCAAGATAAACTCTTTTACAGTTGTCTTTCCCACTTATTGTGAGAACTTTGTAGCCCTTTCCAAAGGTACCACCAAAGACATATCTACTGAGAGGTAAAGATCCTACCATGAGCTGGATTCAAGCCCTTGCTCAAGAAGAGATGGGCTCATCTGCCTGTTGCGCTGGTCCCCTCCACCAGGTATCTTGTTTGAACAAGAGCGTTGTTGCCTGTTTGGCAACAGAGTATTTAGCAGGCACCAGTCATCAATCAAAGCATTATCATTAATAAACAAAGTGAGACATTGGACAGAATGGGAAATTAATCACAAGTGACAGGTGAAGCACCTCAGTGCAAGATGAGCTTTTCTGCATATTGAGAAGGAGAATTTTTCTGCTAGCCTTCACAAAGGGAAACTGGGTTTCATTCTGAGTTACACCATATCCCCCAGCTTCCCTCTGCTGTGTAAAGGGAATGGTGTACGATCACTCTTTTGCCAAAGGGTGTAAACTTCAGAGCAGTATCAATTGTTCTCATACAGTCCTACAACAGTGAAACAGGGCCAGTATTTCTTGAAACATTGGGAATTCGAGTTTCCAGTGCTTGGCAACATGATTTGGATAATTCCAGGACTCATTGTGACTGAAAAAAATTTATTGTAATTATCACCTTTCTCCTTCCTACATGGGCCCCTCAGCAGGTACCAAGAGAACTGCAGTGATTAAAAAGGCAGAGTAATAACTTTGATTTAGTCTGATTAATAAGGTAATAAAGCTGATTGAAACCTAAACAATTTAAACGAAAGTTCTTCTCAATATATCAACAAGTTGAACTTACGTCACCGATTATAACCACTTTTTGTTACCCTCTCTCCTGAAATGGAAAATGATTCATTCTTTCATTATGACAGTTATGACCTGAATATCATGCTGAGCTAATTGAAGCTTGCCTTTACGTTAGGAAAATCTACAAGGCACAGAGATAACGTGTATGTCTTTCAATAGCTGCTGTCCCAATGCTTTTTTTTTTTTTTTTTTAACCAAAGCCTATTTTACTCCTGTAATTGAGTGACATAAATTCATACAGAATGAAACTAAATCAACGTATATTCACATTAAGTCACAGATTGTACATTTAACGAAGAAATGTCCAGTGTAGTTTTCAGCCCTCCAGTGCGTAAGCAATGATGAATCTGTTCCTGGTAAAATACTGGTAAAGGAATCCTTATTGCTCCAGCTTTTAGCTCAGGGCAGTATCGGGGGTTCTGGTAGGTGTTGTAGGATATTTACGAGGATGCCAGCTGCAGATATAAAAGCATGAAAGAAGTGATGGTGGCTAGCAAAGTACTTTGAAGATCTGGTAGTCCTTTAGCACACCATCAGCTGAGAAGACCTGGGCAATATACATTTGACACACTTGATATAAGACTTTTGTTTCCCAGTAAAAGCCATTTCAACATTTCATGCTCAAATCTCTGTTTTAAATGCAAACCAAATATTGGCTGGCACTAAAATGGAAGAGTGCTGTAATCTTTTTGAGGTGCATTGTCCCTTGAAGGAGAATCCTGATATAGCTTGTTCTCCAGTATTTAGGACCTCTCTCTTTTTGGTGACATCTTCTCAGATGAGAGTAGTGATCTGAAGCACAGGGACATAAGCCCAACATCCAGGGCCAGATCAAAACTAATCTTTCCCAGAATCCTTTTTTCTACAGTGATGATAGAAGATATTGAGGAAAAAAGAGTACGACTAATTCATCCTTTGATAATCAGTGATTTACATCACCTTCGCCTGAAACTGTCTGGACCATAATTTGTGATAGCTTTGATAGAATATTCTGTTCATTTGATTAATTTCTTCCTTTTGCCTTCATAACATCTTGTGGCAATAAGTTCTACAGCCCCATGAAAAAAAGAAGTGTTTTCCTCATGTTAAAGGAACATACAGTTCGTAAATACGTAGATCACAATCATCCTCAGCAGACTCTTTTCCTACTTTGTTTTGTACTTCCTTAGATTTTCTGACCTCAGCTGATGATAGTGTTATCTTCCTATAACCATAGGGAAGGTGATGCTCCAGCCACAAAGACCTACCTTGTTATCACTTCTAGGCTGTGTTATATCCAATCATAGCGAGAGAGAAATTTAACTTGTTAGAGCAATCAACATCCAGCCTAACAAACACTGAGACCATGTTATACCAGGCCTCCATGCTTATTGTCCTGTGACAAGAGCATTGAAAGGACTGTTTACTGTTTCCTGGATTACAAAACCACAGTGTCTCTCTGAGCAGCTCCTCCAAACTCTGGAGGAGAAGTTGGATATTGCAAGACTCTTCAGGAGGATACTGTAGGGTTCCTCTGAGTTGCAAGAGATGGGACAAAACTTTAGAAATCACAGTTGCAAACTGACTTTCCAGCAGAAGTTCAGCTAAGTCTGGCTGAGTACAAATCTCTTTCAACAGCTACCTCTTTAGTGAGACATATGGGCAATTTCTTAAGGACCCCACCTCTCCTCCTTGGAATCTGCTCCTATTGATAAATTGTCACCAGAAGTCAGAGAAGACCTTGGTTTCCATTAGAGAGCATGATACACATTAGAAACAGAAAAGTGGTTCCAGATCTTAAGGGGATGAGTGCTTATGAAATGTGTACAATAACGCATTGTAATGGTTACATTCAATAATAATAATAACAGTAACTAGTAACTGACCCAGGCAGATCTTTTTTTGAGACGTTGAATTGTTTTAAAGCACTCAGTTGTGTTTCAATGACACAGAATTTGAGTCTCATGAAAACATTCAAGAGTGAGGCACATTCCTCAACAGGGGTAAGATTACCCTTGGGGTTGCTGAGACCGGCAAAAGTGCCTGTTGAAATATAAAATGCCTTTAAGTCAATTGGGAATATCTTGCTGAAAAAGAAAATCAAAGACTAGGGCAGGGGAAATGTACTGTCATTTTCTGTTAAGGAGCTCATTTTTTTGCCTCCTTTTAGAACCATTAGAAATTACTTCAGGCACAATTTAATAATCTACATCAGTATCCCAGGAGTTAAGATAGCAAATGATATTATGGCAAAAATGTCTTAAATACAATAAACCTCAGTAAAACCAGAAATGTTGCTTTTTCATCAGATTCCTGAATAATTCAAGGGCTGTAACATCCATTTTTTAATTTTACTTAAATGGGGATATTCTTCCTCCTAAATGACAACAGTAGTTTAGTATAAGGCATATGCAGTGAAGCAGAATTAGGTTAAGATTAGGTGTTATGTAAGAAATTGTGTAATATAAATCTTTCACATGCGATTGTGCAATTGTCAGTGTTAATTGTAAGCAATTATCCATGTTCTTTGGATACTGTTGTTCCCATCCTACCTCCCTGATTCTGTGGGTCGCATTCCAAAATCTTCGTATGGGGGAGAGAGGTAGGGAGCATGGGGTGGCAGCGATGGAGGGAACTCCTGCCATGTTTTGCAGCCGAGAGCACCACAGCTCTTGTCAAATTCGTGCTGTTGCCCAATGGATGTGGGTTGGGTGATCCTGCCTCTAGCAACCTTGCCTAACTTCCTCCACAAGGAATCTGGAAACGGGGTCTGTTGGTCTTTTAAGCACTGAACTAAATTATATAGCACCCTTACTGGTTAAGTAGTAAATAATGCAAGTTTGCAGGCCAGCAAGCATTAATTATTTTAGCACCCTTGCTGAGGGCCATAAGATAGGTAGGATAGCTGGCGATAAAGGCTGGGAGGTATGGCGGGACATTTGACAAAGCCTGCTTTTCAGGTTTCTGAAAGGTGGTCAGGATACTGACCCAAGGGAAATGCTCTTCCATGGCAGACCTCCTGAATTGTCACTCAAAATGGATAGGATTCATCTGACCAGGTTTCAACATTGACAATAAAGGAATCTACGTCTGTGCAAGTCATTCCATTTTCCCTTTAGTCAGGGGAAATCTGGCTGATATGTCCCATGAAGCCTGGAGCACTATTCATCACATTCTCAAATATTCTTCTCAATTAGGTCAGAAGAATCATGCCTATAAGCACCTGCTTTTCTCCTTTAACTGTGAGGAGAGCTGGTGAAGAAAAGTTCAGTTACAAGTGTAAAAAATGCATATGTAGGCCTGAAATCTGCTGAAATGAATCTTATTCTAGTTTTCTATTCCTCGGTGTCTCGTGTAAAAAGGAGATGCCAGTAGAGCCTTACCACTGTAAGGTTCACTTCTTGGAAAATACTAGCTTTTTTTTTTTTTTCTTACAAAAGCCCAGTTTATGCTATAGCCTATGTATTTTACAAATCAAATAGCAAGTAAAATGATGTGATACTCGGCAAACAAAAAGCCCTCTGAAGCTTATTGACACAAACTTTCCTCCCAATTGATGTTATCTCTTTTCAAATTATATTAGATCATATCTTACCAGGAGAGCAGGCTGGTTAAGTGTAGAACTGAGTCTGATGACACGCCAGTTTTACTGCACTGAGCCCCAAAAATTTGAATGGAGATTCTACTGTTTTGATATTACCACGGAACCAGAACTAGATGCACATTCATGTCTTCATTCTTCCTCCAGAGAAATCGTGAAGCCTACTTGTGAGCTTGCTTAATAGCGAGATATTGTCCAGTTTGGATGGACAGAAGGAAATCAACAAAGAAAGAAAAGGAAATAGTTAACTTTAATCCTGTAATTATAAAATTGCTATTATTGAGACTAAGAAAGAAATGTCAAAACCACATTCAACCATCTTCTTCTGTCCTATGTAATGCTTAAACACAAATACAACAAACCTTACACCCCCAAACACCTCCACATGCCTTTGTAGTGCTCTCCACAGAGTTCAAAACAAACTGTAATGAAAAAATACCACTCTGAGGGGTTGTGGAATAGTCGTTGCACTATTTCTTGCCCTTTGACCTAAAACAGAGGAGAGTAATAGCAGTTGGACCAGATGTTCATTGTAGGTCCCTTCCAACTGAACTATTCTATTCTATTCTAATCATTAATATTATACCTTAAGACCAGTGATGCTACACTGAGCCCAACAAAGACGAGTTGAGTTTGGAAGTGGCTGGTTCACCCAAGAAGGGACAAAGTCCAAGCAGTGGAAAAGTGAAAGAAAAGTGTTTGTATTCAGAAATCAAAAAATTTTTAATACTTCTCAAGACACCTCTTCAGCAATATGAAAGAAGGTTAATAAAAAAAAAAAAAACCAGAAAAAAGGAAAAAACCCTTTTATAGGAGATTATATCATTCAGCTTGTCTGATTTGTGTGCCACTTTCATAGCATCAACAAAACCCCATTTCCAGGAGACCAGTGTACTGAAAACTACAGAATTCAAGGAGAATCAGGTTTTATAGCTGCACTGACACTCAGGTTATCGATGCATTGAGCTATTGATGTGCACTTTAACTCCAGGAACATAAAGCGTGCCAAAGCAATATTACACATGAGAGTTATTCAATAACATGTGGAACGTAAATCTATCCCGTATCTCTTTGCATCGAGAACATTAATTAATTGTGTGATGAGAATGCCATTTTCAGCTTACAGTGCAAGCTGGGAGAAACTGCCAGTGATCCTACTGGCTTTAATAACTGTGCATTTATTTCAAGGAAGGAAAAATGAATTTAGTTATTAAATTGGAGGATTTTCTTGATCATTATGAGATTGAGCTGTAGGTAGAACTTACAGTCTTTATAGCAGAGCAATGAAAGTGTGAATGCCTCTTTGAATATCAGTATTTTGTTTTGTTTTATTCTAGAAGACTGTGCAAATTTAGGTTCAGATTTTTGTAGAGAGGGGAACAAGGCACTGCATGTGCTCTGTCACTCATAGTATAGGGAATAACCATACGGGTTCTCCTCATATCCAATTAAATCCATCCCCGATTATCAATTTACAGGCACATGAACCAGAATGGGTCTGATCCTGCATCTTTTTCTTAAAACTCTTCTTCCTCAATGTTATATTCTTTGGTTTGTGAAAATCCAGGGTCAGCAAATCCTGTGTTTGCTACTGCAGATCATGATGATGAGAACGGTAAAGATTATATCAAAGAATATTGAGACTGTGATATCCTGTGATACAGTGTGACCCAGAGATATTGTCTGTTAGAAATAGAGAACAAGAGTGCACATGCTTAAACCTTATGAAAATGGATCCTCACAATTTATGCAGCAATTCCAAATGTAATACCCAATAACTAAAGAACCCAGGGTCATTTATTAGCTGGCAAAACCCTGGCTACATATCTTTCTTAGAACAGCACCTTTAATGAACTCTCAGCGCTGCAACCTAATTTCATCATGTGCTAGCGTGTCTCATTGAAGAGAAATCCTGTTGATGTCTGGCTGATCTTTGAAAGCTGGAGATAAGAAATTCTTTGTCAATGTCAATAATGGTACAATGAAATAAACTGTACACATGCACTGATAGCACTTGCATCTATAGGGGGAGCTGCTTAGGAATTTTTTCAATGGGATGTTTTACTGCACAAAAAGTGCGAACTCATCCAAGTGCAATTTTTTTCCTGAAAAGTTATTTTTGTCTAAGGAATTATTCACCTAAGAGAGGATGGCGTAGGGCAAAGACAGTGCCGATCACATGCTATTCACAACAATAAATTGGGAAGAGGCTTGTTTGAGTCCTGCTCTGAATCACATAGTGATGTGGTTTTCTAAAACCAAAATAGATTCACTAAGGACAAACATTTTAATAGCTTTTCAGAAAAGAGACAAAAATTGAAGTCTTGTGTTGTGGAATAAAATACAAAAAATAATTTCCTGATATTTTTCACATGACATTAAGGAAGGGGCTTTCTATATGTACACACTCCTGTGAGCACGTACAGGTAAAAGCATGCTATGGGATATATGGTTATACCCCACAATTAACGTAGAGTTAGGCGTAGTTTTCCTGGGAGGCCAGAAGACAACCAAAGTCCTCACATGATCTACCTCTTCTGCCCAGTAACAGCCTTTCCTGTTCCCATTGCGACCAGCTCCATACCCCACCAGGTGTAAGTCCCCCATGACAGCCCTTCCCAGAGTCCCAAGGACCTTCACACACTTTTATTGTCTTTTGGGTCCACTCTTTGGGGAAGGAGATGAGGGCACTGGAAGAATGACATCCAGTCTTGAGAAGACTGCTGAGCGTTGTCTGCGTAGTGGTTGTGTCAGTGCAGTAAAGTACTGTGTGGCAGGGTGGAAACATATATTGCTGGTAGCCTCTAACGTTTCATTTATGGACTTCTCAATCTCTGTGTTAAATCTGCTATTTATTGCACAGGAGTAAGAAACTGAGACCACACAAACTTTCAGACCCCATTGCTATGCTATATTTTGTTACACAAATTTTACCAATGCTGCAGAATCTGGGGAAAAAGTCATGACTGAATAAAGTGAATTTGTGGGTTGCCACTGTCCAGCCATAGGTGATACTTAATTAACATTAACGTTAGTGCCTAGGAGCTTGTGTTTCCTAGTTTTTCCACTGAGATCTACAAGGGAGCAGTGCCATGCTGCACGAATGAAGGGGCTTTTGCCAAAGAGCCTGGTTGTTTCATTGACTTTGCCTTCAGTACAACCATGTGGGTAAAAGCAAAGTGCTTTTGTATTTGGAAAAAAATGCAAAACCAATCTAATTGTAGAGGTGCTGACACTACCATGCAAGTCACATACACACAGGCAGGCTTTCCAGCACAGTCACCCAACCTTTTTTTCCTGTGATTTGAGTGCTTCCCTTCCAGTGACACAGGTCACCACAGCATCTGGCAAGGATGTGCAAGCACAGGCTCCTCAATGTATTTATGCCACTGCTTCAGTGACTGCGTATTTTAATTGGAGGCACAGCCTTGTAAAAAAACAGATAATGGATAACGACTCTGTCCTATCATTTGGAAATGCCTAAGAAGAATCTTTTCTATGCCCTGAAAGATCAGTGGAGGAAAATACCAAAAGACAGGTTTTAAAAAAATGTAATCTTTTAAATCTTTCCAAAACCTTTCTTTGTACTATGCTGGAGAAAATTGTCGAAGCCATTCCCTTTGTTTGAGACGTTTCATATTCACATAATTGTAGAAACGTTGTTTCCTGGTTGCATATTATCAAAATATTCCCATATTCCAGGAAGAACAACTAACTCTGGTATTTGAAAAAAAAGTATTTTCTGCTGTTGGTGGCTTTTAAAACTGGTGGAGATTTAAAAGTCATGATATTACATGTACAAACATTTTTGAAGGCCAATATCCAACTGATTAGATCTCTGAAAAACTAATTAACTAATTTTCTTGAAACTCTACAGCAAATTGAAGTATTATCCAAGGCTTAAAGCTGAAAATTTGGGGAAGGATTCATTTATTTAAAAAAAAGGCCAAATTATTAACACTTAACAGAGCTTGTTAATTGTTTCAGTACAGCAGAGCTGTCATATCCTTTAATGAATTACATAAAGCACTCAATACTTTAAAATAAATCAAGATTAACTTAGACTATCCGAGTTGATTCTTATCCCATGCACTCTTATTTGAAAACAGTGTAACACTGCTGTTTCACCTGAGTCAATTGTGGTTCACAATTATAAAAATAATAAAAATATCAGAACTAAGGGTGCTAATAGTTTCTGAAGTCTGAGTTTCACAGTACAAGTAGAGCAGTTAATGATATTTGCAGTGTATTTCTTGAAACCAAGCACAGCCTGCTTTGAAATGAAAAAATCGTCAGTCAAATGTTATATGTCAAATGTCTGAATTTGGCTTTGTATGTCCTGGAACTGATGGCTTCTATTGCTGTTGATTTTTAGATGCAAGTTACGCTGATACAAAGGGAAAGGAGAAAATCTGGTTTCTTGCATTTCAGCACTGTGGTGTGTCCAGTCATCAACCAGAATCAGCTGGTTCATCCTAGGAAATAATAAAAGTGAAAATCAATATCGCAGGGGCCAAGGAAGTTTTTTAAATGATTCACCAAATTGTTCAAGTTCACGTGCAAGATTTGAATACAGAAAAATATTTGTCCTGTAGTTGGCCATAAATAACAACTACTAAATTTTAATAATAATATTCATTGGTCTCTTTTTTACTTTCCCTCATCAGGAATTCAGTCTTATTAGACTCGGGAAGTGTCCAACTCCTTGGATTAATATATTCCTTTTACGTGAATTATGTTGATTTTTGCTTTTATTGTCTCAGGATCTACTCCCATTTTTGTTACATAGTTCCCTTTTAACAATACTTCTTTGAAACAGATTTTTGTAAGGTTTTCTTTCTGGGACGATTTGTCAATGTTTTTTAAAATATGCTCAACAGTCTTTTTCTTTTCTAGATGCATGTAAGAAAACTACTGTTAAATGTTATACTAAAACCTAACAAAAACAGAAACCCCACCTTGCCCACCATAAAAATAGCAAGGGCATATTTAAGGAAACATTTGTCAGGGGAAGCAGAATGAAATACCTTCCTTATAAAATGTCATTTTGCTCATACAAGGGCCAATCTGTTTCATTTGTTGATGTTCACATTAGGACCCATTTGATTTAACCATATCTTCACTTTGGAGGAAAAAATACGATGCATTATTAATGCCTCATAGTATATGAGAAATGAGTATATGAGTCAATATTGCTCCAGTGCTGTACATTATTAAGAATAAGTTAAAGTAGGTCAGCACAGCACATGAAGCTAAATAGACTAATAATGCATTCTACGGGTAGACATTCATCTACCAAGGAGTCATGCGTTATGTGCTGGCACCAACACAAGATAAGCATTTTGATTTGTGGATTTTCAAGATCACATTCGTACTGAAAAAAGAAACGGTTTCTTCAGTTTCTCCAAAATTCACCCTCACTTTTTTTAAAGGGTAATAGCTGGGTCTACTTTTGCTCAAAATGCAGGGGTTTGCTGGGGGCGTGTGTTTGGTTTGATTTTTCAAAAGCAAAATCTAGTTAAGATACATAAAAAAGGAGACAAAAAGATAAATGAAGCTTATGATTAAATATTCCCCTCAAGTGTTTGCAAGTTAATCACAGAAATTTTGTAGTAGCTCCTGAGTGTTGGGACGTAAAACAGACTAGAAACTAAAATGAAAGTAATCACTCTGGGTTTTTTTTTTTTTTGTCCAAATTAAAAGACGTGCCGAAAGCAAGCTACAGAGCACCAAACAAGGAAGAGTTACAAAGTGAATGTTGCTTGGCTGGCTGATACTGCATTATAAGCACTGATCAGTGCTAAAGTGTTTTTTTTAAATTGTCATCAGCACCCATTCAGGGAAATTCCTCTTCAGAGAGTATTGGAAAATAATAATATGGCATTCCATTGCTATTAAGTCTCAAAGTCCACAGATCACATCTGTTTAGGTTACAAGTTAAAACTAGGTTATCATGCTCAGGTTTTTGTTTTCTTTCTTGAGTATCATTCATCATCAATAGGAAAGATATTATAATTGAAAATTATCCTACAGTTCTGTTCCTGATCTCTGAGCCAAGAGCTGAGTTGTCTCCCCAGAGCTAACAGTACTAAAATGCAGTTAAAATGATCAAGTATGAGTCAAATACACAAAGAGAAAGGTTTATTAAACAAGGAGGTGCCAGCCTTTGATGGACTTATACTTTAAGCAGCGTGCTTCACTCTGCTGACTGTGATATAAAACCAAAGGGGAATATCTCCTCTTTTGTTTGTTTTTAAAGGAAAGATTTAGAACCATTAAAGTTAAATTTAAGCGTGTTGGCTCCATGCTTTCCCAAGCACCAAATAATCCCCAGGACTGTATTCATTCTCACAGCCTAAAACCTGGGTTTTTTAGGAAGGAGTGATCACCATGCAGCTCCTGACCAATATGCAGGCAACCGTGGTCCCCAAGATAGGGTCTGTCCCCTGGCTTTCTACACCTAGTGGAGGGATGACCCCTGCCCGAACTGCTGCCAACATTAATTCTGGGTGTTTCACCTGGACACTTGCTGCAGACTTGCTCCTCTCCCACATTGAGTCAGAGGGAACTGAGGAACCGCCAGCATCTCTGTCCTGCAAACCGCACCCATCACTTCAGCTCAACCACATGTGGGTTGACTTTTGAGACAGATGGGGAAAAAAAGTCCATAAAAACCAATTTCATACATGAAAATGACAGAATTCCAGTATTTATCCTGTCTCAGGTGTCTTTAGTGTCTAAATAACTTCTGCCAATGGCTTCCCATCATCTAATTTAGTTGTGTCATTAACAGCCTTGGAAACAAAGCTACGCAGGTAATGGAAGCCTGAAGTGATATCAAGATATCATGTTATGATTGTTTCCCGGCCTTAAAATCAAGTTAATAAAGAGGAACTTGCCAAAAGAATTAGGCACTCCCTGGTAGAGAAAAACACAGGATGAACTTGGTGCACTTTTTTAGCAGAACATACTCTTGCATAAGTATTGAATGATTCATGTATATTGCTTAAAGATGAGCTACATACAAGAGAAAAACAAGGAATCATGTGAGATTCTCTCCTGCTTTCTTTGTTTTATTATATGAGTAAACAATGAAATGTGTTAAATACATAATTTTAGTTTCGATTTTTTCCTTATTGTTCACATATGCAAATAACAGATGGCTCACGAAGACTAAAAAGAAATAATAACAGAATCAAACTCAAGACAGTGAAAGAGAAACATTTTAAATTCATATTTTTAGAAATATTTATTTGTATTCCACTGCCTACTAAGCACTTGGACACCGAACATCTTTGTTATATTTTTGTAACAAATCCTGTGTTTGATTTTTCAATTAAAGTGCTCCAAAAGAACTCCAAAAAAGACATGTTGAAGCCCCTCAACCTCCAGGAAAAAACAGTCCTAATGTTTCTGGTATTTCTTAAGTTGAAAAATATAAGTAGAAAAGTCTTGTATTAAGAAATCTAAAATAATTAAATTGTGCCTGAAAGTTCCTTTCTACTAAAAAAAAAAGAGGGCATAAAGAAAAAAATCTGGATTCTAAAAAAAACTTATAGTAAGTTAACCTAATTATGTTCCACAGAAACAAAGTAAGCACGGTAAATCTGCCCTGAAATACCAGTTTACTCATATGTATTATTTTACAAGGCACTTATTTTATCATTTAGGTAAACTTTGCAAAACTACTTCAGCATTTTTTTTTTTTTTTAATATAGAAAGAAGAATTGTCCCTTTTGAGTATGTCTTGAGAACACATTATTACAAAACAGCTTGGAGAATATGGGAGATCGCTTATCTTGCTATATTTAATAGGACATCTTAAACCGTAAGCTCTGGGTTTGCAATAAGAAAAACAGATCTCCTGCCATCATGTGGAATGTAGCAGTATCTCCTTTTTGAAATGGTCTGATGTTTGAATATCACGACAGTAAATACATTGTGACAGCGACATTTTTTTGTGTTGCATTTGAAAACTGAACCATCATTACAGAACGTGAGCATTTTGGGGGGTAGCGTCCTAGCCCATCTTCAGAGAGACATCCACTGTGACTGCAATGGGGGAGCTTTGCAGATGAAGCCCTGGTGAAATGGACCCATTTCTTTTAATTCCTAACGTCAGGAACATTAAGTTATTTGAAGGTTTTGAGACTCCTCCCTACAGGATTGTGCCTATATTGTGTATCTCATTGATTTCAGTGAATTTATAACAGGAGGAGGTTTGCTTTATACTGCATTCTCGTTATAGCTATCAGACAATTTGAAAACATGCCAGGCCTGATACTTATCTACTGGTGTCACTTATACCATTTTAAATCCACAGAGCAGAACGAAGCCAAGCTTGCCTGTAGAATATCTTGACCAAATTCCAGAGCCTTTATGCGTGCAAAATATACATCTACACAAATTTTGCTGCCAGAGCCGCTGGACTTTTAAAGGAAATGCACACCTCCTGGCCATACAATTAAAGGCAAATGGACATCCCAGTCCAAAGGGAATGCAGGTGTGGAGAGATTGGTCTTGATGGGAAACAAAATAAAAGTAACACTCCTCTAGTTATCAGATGAATCACAGAGCGACAAGGTGGCTGAGGTTAGAAAAGGCCTCTGGAAATCACCGCATCCAACTTCACACTTAGAGCGGGATCAGCTACAGCAGATTGCTGAGGGTCCTGTTCAGTCAGTTTTTTAATATCTCCGAAGATGGAGACTCCGCAACCTTTGGATCCCTTTTGACCTTCATCTATTTTGACCCTGGGTGACCTTAACCCAAATTTTCCATCTTTCTGCTGGTGTCTGTCTTTCTCTAGGCCCCTAGAGATACCCCGAATGATGGGGGATTCCTCTGCTTACTGCTCTACTCTGCCTAGTGTTTTGTCCAAGATTGTTTTTACCTCGGTTTTAGTTTTCAGTACTGGGATATTCTTCTCCCCACTATTTATCATTGTATTCTTTCCCATCACTCTCTGTAGTACTTTCTCCTTTCCCTGTGAAGTCAGTTCTCCTTTTTTTCCTGGTAGTACCTCACTTACCCTTCTTGTTTACAGCCTGATGGTTTCCTGAGATGACTCAAAAGGGTCTTCTTTGCACAAGGTGAAGGTGATACATGAATTCTTCTGGAAATAGAAACTCTTGATAAAATGAGAATACGGGCTCCCAGCTATCCCTGAAATTTTACATTATGCCCTTCATTAAAGCTGTCACTAAAGAAAGTGACTGTCAGAAAACCAACATATGGTGACATATTTGCTGCTAGATCAAGTTGCACACCTGGGTGTTGGAAAGCAGAAGATATCCTCATTCTTCCTTCTCTCTTTGAACAGAGATGATCACTTCAGCCTTTCTGCTGTGCAACTGGATTTTATGGAAGGCTCACTGGGTATGGATTTCATCCGATTAGATGATTTTAGAAACATATCTTAAAACGGCTAACACATGGGTTACCTTGTCTTTGAAAAACAGACAGATTGGGTTGCTGCTCAATACAGTGATTTACAGTTTTCTAAGACTCTTCTAAGATGGAATCCTACTTCTTGGCTATAATCAAAGAAAACACATTCACATTACAGAGTAATAAAGGAAATTGTCGTTTCTCTTAGAAATGTCAATCCCTTTTAGACTAAATTCTGGAATAACATTGTAGAAGTTACAATCACTCTCAGATATGAGGAGAAAGTTATTCCTAAGTTTTACAGGAATTCCTACAGCCGATTTAGCACCTGAAATAATTTGAATCTCCCTTGTTTTCCTCTCTTCCTTCAAAAAGATTTAATTTCTCTTCATAATGACTGACATATCAGTGCTGTTATGTTTTAATATTAAAAATTTAAATATTTCTAGGATAATGCTAATTGAAAATATTGTGAATCTTTTAATAGAGTTCATTCTTGAAATTATTTACTTTTTTTTTTTTTTCTTCCCTTGGCTGAGTGCAGTTGCCCAAGCTCTGTAGGGTGAAAATGAAATCTTTTAGGAATCAATCAGTGTTACCTAAGGAAAGGTGGAAAAAAATGTAACCCATTGTGTTTTTCCAGTAATAGTATTCCCAGTGGATAAGCATTAAACTAAGAAAAAAGCTGTATTTACCCACAGGAGAACTTATCTAGCATTAGGTAGCCAATAGATCTTGCACCTCACAGACACCCCTTACCCCCATGGATTTCCAACTGTAACTGTGTAATATTGCTTCAGCCCAAGCTGTGGTTTGGAGAATAATGGGATTAATGCAACATAAGAGTTTTCCAGAGGCATGTTTATTTGTCACGCATCGTATCGAATACCCTTCAATGACAATTTAACATTGGACCAATTTTCTTAGCCATGATATGATGTTTGCTGCTTTTGTGGCCCCTGTAAACCGTTTGTGAATTCTTCATTCCTTCAATGGTAACAATGATTTTATAGGTGTCGTCTAAGGAGTCTTTTAGCTATGGGGCTTTAGCTTTCTTCTCTGTAAAGTGGAATGATTCTTAGTCCACGGGATGGCTGTGAAGTCTAAATCAGTTGTTATTCTTGGCTTAAACTCCAGTCTGAGAGGTGTCCTTGAAGAAGTCTTTTTTGGTTTGTTTTTTTTTTTTAATGCTGTTAGTGCTAAATATTATGGTAATTCATAGGTCAGATCGTGAACTCTTTACTCATGTAAAATTTAAATTGACTTAACTTATGACTGAATATAAAAAATGCAGTTTTATTTGGATTTGTTATTTACAGTAAGAAATACAGTACATATTTAGTTGTGTGTGTTTCTTTAACAGAACCTTGTGAATTCTTATCTATTTTCATGTGCACGCTTATTTATTTCAAACTGTTTATACAAGATAACTAAAATGAGTAAGAAATTAAAAAAAAAAATCTTGCATGTGTTTAAATACACCGATGCGATGCATTGGCTTTCTACAAATACAAACAATATAATGAATATGTGGACTTCCTATTACAAGTTCAAGTGGAAAAGCAACACAAGACCAAATTAATCAGGTCTAAAATTCTTCCTGCAATCTCTTGCCAGACAAATGAGGTTCCTTATGGCCGATGTCAATGGTATTCTAAAGTTTTAAAATCAATAAACAGGCTGTAAAATTGCATCTGTAATCAGGATAAGGAACACAAACATTTACAGAGTAACATGCAAACATAACAAAATACTGCAGCCGGCTAAAATTGAATGAGACGCTTTGTTCAGAAGCCATTATTTTTAAATGCATGTTTAATTTAGAATCTCAACTGAGATAAAATGCAGACAGAGCCACGTTAAATTGGTAATACCAACTGCCTGAAGATATCTCCAGATTAACCCACCTATCCACAATCCATCTATAGTAAAAAATAAATTAAAACTAAACGACAGAATTCAGGCTTTTTCGTCTTTTTTTTTTTTTTTTCCTTTTTCTTTAGTATTGTACATCATTGTCGAAACATCCAGAGATAAAGTTTAGCATTGCAGAGAGCTGGTTATTATTTAGACAAGCTACGGAATCAGCAGCAGGAAGCTCCCGGGTAAGCGTGTGTCTTAAAAGGTCTCTATGTGTTGCAGCAAGTCACTGCGAGTGAAATGTTTTGGAGCGCTCTAACAGGTGTTTCGGGAACACATTGTTATTTAACCCAGAGCTGCTGCTCTGTAATCTGGCCAGTTTGTTCACCCATCATGTAATGTATGACTGATCTTTCCAGAGCTTGGGGGAATAACCCACAGCAGTGTAAGTTAAAAAACACAACAACAACAACAGAAAGACATACAGGAAAAAAAAACAAACAAAAACAAACACAACAACAAACAACCCCAAAACTGGAACGGGAAAGAGAGCACAAGGAATGAGGTGGGTGATGTGGTTCTTTGGGATAAAGCAGGAAGGATGAAAAGCTACATCTCTGGAAAAATCAGCTGCCACTCTAAGGAGTGGGGAGACAGTGACACTTGAGGCACAGAGGCATTTTTTAAAGGAAGATTTACCTTTCATTGCTGATGTCTTGGTGATAGATATGTGGAATTCAGTTCTTAAAAGGAAATACTGAGTTAGACCACAAATAAAATTGAAGAGAAAGAGGGTCGCAGTCTATAATGTGCCATAAATTCTTAGATTTTCAGGGGAATTTTCATTGTGGTTTTCCTTTTGCCTTGAAGTCTCAGCTCCTGGAAGCATGTGATTATGGAAGGATCTCAGATTTCAGTGCAACAGAAAGATTGAATCCCTGAAGTGAAGGGTGGGTTTGCTTTTTCAAGTCCATGCTCTTCCATGATTTGTTTTTCCTTTCTGTGCTTCAGTTCCCAATCTGTGAAATGGGAATGAGTGTACTTGATTTCCTCATAGGAGTGATGTGAAGATAAATACATTCAAAAACATGCAGTGCTCCAATAATCCATTGCATATTTGACTACCATAAAAAAAAATATTAATACAGGACAAATGAAATGAAGCTTGATGATGTGCCTGTACCTGAATACCCCTAAGGGCACAATAATCAAAAGCCAAATGAAGGAAATAATTTGATGTCAATCTCACACATTCTTGGAACTGGATTCTGGGATTTTTTTGACATTAATGGTTGACGGGATTGCCATCAAGAACTGTGTATAAGGTATGTCTACACTTTAGTTGCAAGTATAGTGTTGAGATACCTGTGTTTGTGTTAAGTAGGCTAACAATCTAACCACTTTAGCATGGAGCTCTGAGCAAGGTATTGCCTAGGTGAAAAATTGCAAAAAAATGTTCCTTTCATAGGAAAAGCACCAAAGAAAATATGGTTTCTCAATACTACCATACTTCTTGTAGAACATCTTTGGCACAGGTTGTTTCCAAACCTGTTTTGTATATTTCAGTAATACTCCACAGCTATGAGCAATAGACAGTGTCAGATAAAGGGAGGAAAAAGTGTGACCAACTGAGTGACAGGGAGAGAGAAAAGAAAAACAAGGGAAAAGATGTATTTTCGGAATGGGCTGAAATATATTTGTAGAGTTAGCAGGGGACAGAGCAAGGGTATCATAGATGGTAGCCATTTCAGGACATGGCAGTACTTTTGGTGTAGCTACTGGGAATTGCCAGTGGAAGGGCTAATGACACATTTGGATGGATGAACAAGTAATGTGGAAGAGACATGATATGACAGAGAGAAGTAGCAAATCTGAGAAGTTTAATGGAGAGCTGGGATTTACCCAGTTTACACTGAGGTGTTCTTTTAGGCTTCTTGTGGGTTCCTTCTGTTGTTACCACAGAGTTTTCTATTAGAAGAGAGATACCCATACTTCTGTAGAGTGATACAGATGTTAACAAGGCCTACAAAGCCTGATCTATCTTCACTGTTAGCCCTGCTGTGACCTGATGACCTCCAAAAGTCCCTTCTAACCTAAATTTCTCTGTGATACCACGATTCTTCAAACTGCCATCTGCATGTAGCAACTCTCTCCTCTGATTATCTAGAAAGCTAAGGAGGAATACTTTCTTGTAGGTGCTTCTGGTAAACTCCAAGCGTAGGATGGAACCTGGGCCAAGAAAAATGAATATTTTCCAAATTACCAAGAAAGAAAGGTGGCTGATTACACATGGGTGGAGCCCTCAGATGAGCACTGTCATTCTAGAACGCAAGACATCCAGCCACCTTGAAAATATGTAGGATGTTAATTTCTTAGGGCAGAATGCCTTCTAGAAACTTAAATTAATCTCACTCATGAACAGTTTTGAGAAGATGCCTGAGCTCTCCTGTGTGCTTTTCTGCAGAAAAAACTTGATATCCATTTCATCTTACAATAATCACTTCAGTGCAGATACCAATTATTAGCCAGGACATGTCAGTGCTAATCCATCTTTAAGACAAGATGAAATCACATTATTTGCTAGTTATATTAGACAAGAGAAGGCAGAGGTTTTTAGACTTTTTTAGAACTAAAATTCAAAATTTTCCATGGAACAGGAATAGAAAGCTATTTATTTTTGAAAATGCCACCGAAAGTTGAGGTTTGGGAATTTCTCACTGGGTAAGAATTAAAGTTTCCTACAAGGTCTTTACTTTATCTTGTTTAATGTAACTAGTGACTAATAAAACTTATCTTGTTTAATAATGGATGAACTAATTATCCCTATACATGTTTAATCCTTTTTAAAACCTGCTAAGCTCTTGGACTTGCAGCTATCATGTGGCAATCAGTTCCGCAGGTCAATTATCCATTGTGAAAAAATGTCTTCCCTTTTATCCTCTCTGCATGTCTTGCCATCCAGTTCCATAGGATGTTTCATTATTCTTGTAATATGAAATGGGGTAATTGGGAACAACCAATTTCATGATCTCTATCACATCCCTGATGTTTGTTTATCCTCTTTCTTTCCCAATCTATGTTTCATTACAAGCCTTTTTTCTGTGCCTCTACTACCCATTGCCAAGGTCTTTCTTTGCTCAGTTTTGGTGGTGACAATAAGTTAGGCTCAGAATTCTAACATTTTTCTCACCATTTTATTGATAATCACATAAATTGCAATGCTGAATTTGTCACTGTCATTGACTAGTCTTACAGATATTGCAGGGGTTATAATTAATGGTTTTGCTTACTGTCCTAAGTTGCTTAGCCCATATGCAGCAATCGTTATTAATAAATCACCACGTATCTACAGTTACGTCATTGGGGAGTAGTTACTGTTTCCTTTTTCTAATTAAAAGGAAATAGTTCAGGTAGTGATGTATTAGCCACTAGAGATGCAGAAAGACTAGAACACTGCCACGCTCGTTGCTGCAGTGTCTAACTTTGGCTGCTGACTGGCATATGCAGCTTCAAAGGGAGTCTATATTCTCCCTAGGCAAACTCACAGAGAAAGGCATGCATCTCCTAAAATTAGTTTCACAAACCCAGTGCATCATGCTGAGCATATCTGTTAGATATGGGATTAGAACCCAAGTTTTCCCATTCTGCCTATGTTTAGAATTGTTATCTCTTCCATAAGCACAATGAATATTTAATTAAATGGAACAGATTCACTGGAAAAGATTGTGAGACCCACAATCTCCTGGACTATCTTTTAGTGGTTAGGGTATTCTCCTGGGAGGTAGAGAAATAGAGATGTGGTTTCCAATCCCCTCAGGAGCAAGAGAAACTTGCACCTGGGACTGCCCTGTTCCAGGTGAATCCATGAGACTTTTGAATAAAAAGGAGTCAGCGAGAGGGTTATAAATCTCATTTTCTTGGATGCATTTCTCTGTGCTCTGAGAATGTTTCTGGCTTAGGTCCTGTGGGCCAGATAGGCAGGGAAACCACCTAGTTTGCAAATCCAGTCCGCAGTGGAATGAAAATAGGTGTGGAGCACCTTGGCAATGAGAGCCTGCTGCAGAAGTGTAAGAGATTTTACTGAAAGAGTGGTAGCTGTGGTAACTCTACTGGTCTGAAGATACAATGTGAGGTGAGGTTTGTGGACAGTCAATGTCTTTATTTAGACCAACTAATATCATTGGAAAAAAAAAAAAAAAGATAAGTGCTTTAGGCAAATAAGCCCCAAACCATTTTTCAGGCTTGCAATAAACCCAGGAACATTTAAGGAAAATGACAAAATGAGAATGATTATTCTGTATTTAATAACTTTTGTTAGGTAAACTAGTCTAGAGGAAAGATAGAAACTGATGGAAACCTAGGTGTCTACAGGGTTAGGCAAAATTAGGCAATTTTGAAGGTCTGAAACATGACTTTTGGCTTCTGCAGAGTTTCTCAATGGCTCTGGTTTTGACTTTTTAACACTGTTTTTTAGCAAAAGTGTTACAGGAAGTCAGTAGCTGCACCAGACTAAGAACATTAATCAGTGCTGTTCAGAATTCCCATCCTTCACGAGGGAAGCATTAGGAACAGTACAGGGAAGGATGACGGTTAGAAGCAGATGGTGAGTAAACTGTTAAGAGTCCAACTTCATTAGCATTGCTTTGATAGATTAATGGTGCCCTGAAATCCTGCCAGGCAGGCTGTTGCCACAGAAATCGTAGCACAGTGATAGGCATCAGCTCAGTAAGACCTTATCTCTTCCATAAAAAAAAAAAAAAAAAAAGAACCAGCTCCATCAGTCACACCTCAAGTTATTTCCACCCACCATGTGCTGACGGATAACCAAAAAGTCAATAGTAATTATAATAATGTTGAATTACATTAAAAAAGAAAAATGATACCTGAATGTCATGCTCTGTACTTTCAAGCGGCGGGTCTTCTCAAAATTAACCTAATCACATCTTCTGTTATTATTATTATATTGTCATCAGCAACATCAGAATCATTTTTCTTATTATTTTTACCATTGCTTGCAATGTGGACACACCTGGAAGGCCAATTGTATGACTTTGCATTTCAGTACTAAGAGGTAAACCCTGCCCCAGCAAGCTTAGCAAAGGATTTTTCAATTCCATTCTAGTTTGTATTTACCAGCAACTGAAATTGTTCCTATTTAGTTCCAGTTTGAGCCAATAACTGTTTCATAATCAGTTTGTTAACCCTGAACTAATTTTACATGTCTCAAAATCAGAAAATAGAATATACAGAAAGAGGAGTTGTTTCAGGTGGGGAAGTGATGGCCGTAGTTTCAGCTGGAGGGATGTTGAACCTCCAACTCCAGCTCCCCTGACAGATCCTTTGCATTTGTTGTATAAGGAGCTTTTTCCTAACTCTCAGCATCTGTCCGAAGGGACTGAAAGCTTTGGTGTTGCACTGGATTAGGAACATGAGTGGAATCGATGCTGTGGTGGGCGAGTAAGAGATGTCAGTTGGAAGAGCCAAATATCTCATAGTTCTCCCTTCCTGCTTATTCACTCCACCTGCAAGTAAATCTGTTCCTAAACATGAATCATTTCTGTATAACAAGATACAACAGTGAGATTATTGCAGGAACCTCATCAGGCTTGCAGGGTTGCAATGCATTACCTCTGATAACAAGAAGCAAAGATCCAGCCCCTTCCCACCGAAGCCAATTTGCAGAGTGCTCACCTGCAGTATGATCAAAAAGCCTGTGGGCTACATGAGTCTTACCTAGGGTCTGTAAAGCTGCCCAGCCTTGTGGTGGAGAAACAAGGACAGATGTTGTATAGGCTGATACCACATGTGGAAAAGATGGGGAAGGTAGAGGGACAGGAAAGGTGAAAGTGTGGCAGTTGGACCTTGAAGACAGAAAGGACACAGTTCTGTTGCCTAAACACAGGTATCTACTGCTATTTGAGATGAACTAGGGTATTCAAGGTGGATGGCAGATGAACATCAGATGCATGAACAGAACCGTGGGAGGCCATCACCTGACTGACATATCAGCTGCAGTGGTAGGATCAGGTGGGATACCCTTGTATATCTCAAGACATTTTAATTTAAGCAAGAGAAACAAGCCCAGATGAAGAATATCTTGACTCCGGGCTCAGATACACAAGTTAAGATGTCTCCATTCAGTTGTTTTTATCAATTGGTGTTTAAACTCCTATTTTGGTTCATACGAGAGTGATCCAACTGATCATGGGTAAGCATATGATCTAGCTGCTTAACCATGGGATTCTACTGGCATTCACGATACCTTAGGGCATCAGGAAGGGTGTGAGAGGGCCTGAGGATCTCCTATAAGTCCCGAGTCAAATATGCAAGGCCTATGAACATGTCTCAGATATGCCATGGTGTCTCAAATGGCACTAAATGCCTGTGTGGGCAACTGAGTCAAGTCTATGTTCACATAATTATACCTCTAAATTTAGGTGCCTGAATCTGGAGCTGAATAACATCTAATGAGGCCCTGTGCTGAACAGACCTCTGACAGAGGACTGCAGATTTTTCAGGGGAAAAAAAACCAAACAAACCCAACCAAACAAAACCAAAAGCAGACTTAAAATTCTTCAATCAGGCAGGTAGTACACAAGGGGAAATAGTGCCCAAATCTCCTGACTTTTGGTCCGAACAGGTTAACAATATATGCCAACCTTGTATGAAATGCTAAGGAATTCAACACAAACCCAGCCTACATTCCAGTAGCTTCTAAGCAAAATTTCAATCAGGGATGGCAACAGAGAGAAAGAGAAGATGTGAAGGGAGATATCAGAAAAGAAGGGTGGTAATATTGATGGCATATAATTATCTGCAATACTAGCAAAGGCTGGGCAGGTGGGGCAGTCTCCATTACAAATGTTGGCTGTGTTTAACATGTTGGTGAAGTCTGAGTCACCTGCACAATGTTGACTGTGACTTCAAGTCAGTTTAGACCAAGCTCAGTTGTATTCAAGGCTTAGGTCTTGATTCTCCACCTTGCTTAAGAATGTTCTCAGATCTCACCAGCCTCAAACCTAGTTAAATCCATGTATTAATCACAATTAGCTGGCATGATGCTAAATACAGTTTTTCATGAGTTATGGTCAAAATCACTGCAGATACAGTTAGACTTACAAAAAAAATTCCCAGGAAAGAAAACACACAGAATGTCCAAAGTTCATGTTAATGTTGATTCACAGCATATTGATTTTCCAAGGAACCAATAAATCTCTTGTGGATTTAATATTTATTCTGACCTATCCTTAAGAACCATGAAAAAGAATTGAAAGGAATTAACCATAGTCCATTACAGTGTTCTTTCAGCAGTGTTTTTGCCTTCATGCTAAATTAGTGATGTCTGTATTTTTTTTTTTATTTTATTTTTAATATGGACTAGCCTAGACGAAGTCTAGCTTTGCAATTTATATACTCCGTTATTTGTCTATAGAAAGCCAATTTAATTATTTTTATATTTTTGCCTGTTAAGTTTCTTTTTACTCTTAGAGTATAATTTCTGCATGTACACAATTTAGTTTGCTAACAGAGTTCCAGAATCTCCTTGATATTGTGAAATCACATAGTAAGAATATAGATTCATCAAACATAAGAGACAAAGGAGAACTGAGAACAAGAGTCTGATATTCTGTATAGCCCAGGCTATTAAGTTTGCCTTGGCTATTTTTACATTAAGTCTCATAACTGTGGTCACTGTAAAGGATCTCAGTCATCCAGAGTCTAAAACCCAGGGTGGGAACAGGGAGGACTTGGACTTCTAGGTGAGTATGACTTGGAACTGCTGCAGTGGGTCCTGTTCATATATGCCCACGTGTCACTTTTTTCATGGTCCTCAACAATGTTTCAGGGAGATCTCAGCCACCTTTTGTGGCCTAGTTTATTAAAAGAACACGAAGGCACTGCTCTGATGTCCTCAGAGAGCGATGGTTAGGAGAGAAGAACGGTAGGAACCATCATATTTGTCCTAATATAAGACATTGCCACCTGTGAGTAAAGGCCGTGAACCATCAAAAATGCTTGCAGCCCTTCAGGAAGAGGTTTTTGCTTGGATGAAATGTTCCCAGATCTTTTGGACCCTGGTAAAAGAAGAAGACACAGCAGACGAACATCAGAAAAATAAAATTCTCTGCATCACATACACAGTATTTTCAGTATCAAATGTAGATTCTTTTATATCCTCTGAATTAAGGAGACAACTCTTTTTTTTTTGGGGGGGGGGGAATTACTGGAGGGTTCATCTTTCTGCTTCTTCATTTCCCCCTGGTTTTGATGAGAATAGTTTCTGTACCTCCACCTCTCATTTATTTTCAATTTCTGAAGCCCAGGTTAAAGAGTGCCCACACCCAAACAACAGTGACTAAGACTTTGAAATAACATGAGGCATCTTTAACTTATTCTCCAAACGTGTAGCAATGAGTGAGGTGCTGCCCAAAGAAATTGGGTGAGACAATTTCCCAAGTAATGAATTAATAAATGTTGCAATGCTTGTAACTGCCAGCCAAAATCTCAACTTGACATGCTAGAACGTGATCAGAGCTCTCTTTCTCAGCCACCTTCATTTTGCTAGACAAGATGTTGCTGTTGTATTAAACTAATATAAAAAAGGAGGACTTGGTATCTGAAATGCATTTTAAACTACTATGGAGGAAGTTCACAGTGCAATAACTGAATAATATACCAAGATTAGACTGATGTTGTGTGATATAATTTGGGTACGTGCCTGTTTCCAAGAAGAGCAAGACTTCATGTCGGTCCTACTCCAGCTGACATCGGGAAGTACTTAACCACACAACCATTTACCCTCACTAGAAGCAACATCAGAAACCACCATGTCAGTTTATCAGGAGTGCTTCCTTTAGTCTCCTAAAACACAGAATCATATATGCCTCACACCCACATTTGCCTGAGCTATTTTTAGCTATCTTAAACTTGAATATTTGATCTAAACTAGCTCTCCAAACTGCCTCCATAGGTGAGGGAGAGTGAGAGAGAGGCGCCTTGCTGGTTACCTAGACGGTGACTTCAACTGGGCTTAATCATCTTGGAGATGCCATGTGTCTTGAAGTATAAGAAAAGAACCATAACTGAGTAGTTTTGATTTAACACCTACCATTAAGGGCACCAAAGGCCAGTGAGGTGTATCTGTCATAATAGCTCAGAGATTCAATTTGCCTTGTTTAAACTTCAGCTAATGGAACCTCATGAAGGTGTGGCTATGAAGCATCATCTGTTAAAGTTTGAGACAGACGAAGCCTGGTGGTGAGAATGCCCCGCTCCCTTAAATAAAACACAAACTGGGAAATGAGCCCTTCCAGGGAGTTTGGGGAAACAGAAATGAAGAAATTGCTGGGTCCTGCACTTGCTTTGCAAAAACCCCATGCAACGCTACAGGCCTGGGAAAGGGGCTGGAAAGGGTGGAAAAGGACCTGGGGGTGGTTGACAGTTGACTGAATATGAGCCAGCAGTGTGCCCAGGTGGCCAAGAAAGCCAATAACATCCTGGCCTATATCAGGAATAGTGGGGCCAGCAGGACTAAAGATGTGATCAGGTGCCTGTACTCAGCACTGGTGAGGCCCCACCGGTGTGTTCAGTTTTGGGTCCCTCACTGCTAGAAAGACGTTGAGGTTCTGGAGAGGGTCCAGAGAAGGGCAACGAAGCTGGTGAGGGGTCTGGAGCACAAGTCTTATGAGGAGCAGCTGAGGGAACTTGGGTTGTTTAGCCTTGAGAAAAGGAGGCTGAGGGGGGACTTAATCACTCTCTACAACTACCTGACAGGAGGTTGCAGAGAGATGGGGGATCAGTCCTTTCTCCCAAGTAACAGGCAATAGGACAAGAGGAAACAGCCTCAAGTTGCACCAGGGGAGATTTAGATTGAGTATTAGGAAAAATTTCTTCACTGGAAGGGCTGTCAAACATTGGAACAGGCTGCCCAGGGAAGTGGTGGAGTCACTGTCCCTGGAGGTATTTAAAAGACATGTAGGTGCAATGCGTAGGGACGTGGTTTAGTGGTGGACTTGGCAATGTTAGATTAATGGTTGGACTCAATGGTCTTAAACATCTTTCCCAATCTAAATGGTTCTATGAATATTTGGGTCTAAATGACACCCACTAACTAAGAAAATTAACCATTTTATGAGATTCTGCATATTGCAGAGACTGTGGGACAGGCTGAGTGACTAATTTGCACCAGAGGGTGGTTCAGGGCAGGATCCCTCAAGGTGATTAAGAACATCTCCACTGCCTTAGAGGGCCTGGCCTTCCTAGGGGACTGGTGGTCTCTGTGAATACCTCCTCCCCTCCACGCGAGTTCATGGGGTCCAAATTCTGTGAACTAAAATATGAACCAGGAATTTCTGAGTTTCCACTCAAGCTCTGGAAATCAAGGTCCAGGTGTCTGGAGTTTTGACTTGTCATCTTCCCGGGGGGTCTTAGGCACTTATGCCTGTTTAGAAATCTGTCCCTCTGGACCTGAGCCACCAAAACACCGAACGATGTACATATTTTTCACAGGAGACCATTGGCTTCTCAATGCTATTTGCGTTTCATGTTAAGCATACGCTTAAGGGACTTCCTGGCTTGGAGTCTGCAAAATATATCTCCTGAAGCCAAATTTTCAACAGTAGTCTGTCATATGTGAGGAAAGGAGGCTCCAGCTCTGGGTGCCCAACTTTATCCCTTCATATTTGTTGTCAGAAGCCCTCTCACTTGCAGGGCAAAGCACATAATACTCGGGAACGGGGGCCCTTGACATGCCTGATATTTTATCTTCTCTATCTTTAAGAAAGGGATATTAGTTCTCACTTCTCAACCTCAGATGGTTGTTGTGAAGATTAATTAGTTAATGCTTTTACAGCACAGTGAAGATGTAAAGTGCTACTATATAAAAGTATTATTAAGTGCCTGCAGGGTCTTGCTGTCTAATGTAGCTGAATGGGAGAGGCTCTGAACCATGGAGATTAGGCAATTTTAAAATAGTTCTTTTCAAATTGCATTACTTTTAACTCTTTCTTGTTACTAATATCCTCTCAACAAGGGTTGGAAATATTTACTCCATTCATCGTCTTTTTCTATTATCTTTAACACTCACTTTTAAATAAACACACATGGCCTAGGGTTTTATCTGCATACAGGGTTGTATTGACTTAAATAAAGGTATGATTTTACACCAATTTTATTTATCCTAATCCTTTTATTTCAATTTTAAATTAAGCTTATTTCAGTTCGGCATAAGCTGAATCAGAACAAGTTTACGATAAACTGAGATAAGCCACTCTAAAACTGAAATTAGTGTGTCCACACAGGGATTTGCTCTAGTTTAACCAAGGCTATGAATGTGCTCACAAGCTGTCGTGGCATAAGCTAGCAAATGAATTTACGGCTAGCAAATGAATTTACGGCTAGCAAATGAATTTACGGCTTGCAAATGATTAAACAGTACCTGCTAGTGCACTTACCCCCCCCCACCTCCTCTCCAAAACCCTTAGTTTTCATCAAGAGATAACCTACTTCCAGTTACTGCCCTCTTTAACACAGGGTGAAAACATGCACATATTAAATACCGTGAAACAGTCAGGACTTGGTATGTGTCCGACGTGAGCTGGAAAAAGGGGGAAGACATTTGGGCAAGGACTATCCCATAGTTTGGACTTGCAGGAATGACAGAGAGGATGGAGGGGGGGACGGTTACTGTCCAGCCTGACGGTGTGTGTCTAACCGCTAACAAACTGTGAATTCACCCTTCTGGTTCAATCTTATTTATGTGCCTGCATGCTGCTTTGGCTGACTTACATCCATGCAAATGTGTGCATAGACACGCTCTGAATTGCTGCTGTCCCAATGAGTCACTATTATCCTAATCAAAATGGTGGCATTCAACACTGCTTTTGTCTTAACACATGTAATTGCACAACTGGTAGACTGATGGGCGGCTGATGGAAACTCAAATATATGCAGGGGTGTTAACAGAAAGGGACAGAATGTAGCTTGTTCTGTTACAAGAACAAGAAAAATGAAGTAAAGAAAAAGAGAAATTAAAGGGAAATAAAAACTAGAAGAAGAAAAATTAAAGAAAGAGAGAGAGAAAAAAATCCTTTTGTTCCTCATGCCAATATTATCAATAGGAACACTATGGACAAAATCTGAGAAAACAGTGAAATTTAATTTGCATGTCTAATTTTGGATAATACAGCATCTAAATATCTGACATAAAATGTTTCTAAGGAATCAAAATTGAATATCATGCAAAAGATCTATCTTTTTCAACAATGTACAATTTCACTTCTCCTTAAGTGACTTAGATTTCTAGTTGTTGTCAAGCACTGATGAATGTGATTAGCAAAATAAATAAGGGTATTAAATGTTTTCCCCTTCACGTAAATTTTTATTTCATTCAAAACAGACTGAAGATTTTATAAAATTAAAACCTAAATTTAGGCTCCCAAGCCCTTATTTAGAAACTTAAGTGAGAACCTTTTTTAGCAAAGATCATAAGCACATGTTTAAATTGATCCTGGTTCAGGAATGTGCTTAAGTATATGCTTTAATCTGATTAAATATGTGTTTAATGTTAAACACATGTTGAAATGCTTTGCTGAATTGTGGCCTGATTTTCAAAAGTGTTAAGTACCTTGAACATCTCATTAAGGTCAAGAAAAGCTGCATGTGTTCCTGCTCTTACCCATCAAGGCATTTTCTTACATGTTTAAATTCAGATTTAGGAGCCCAGCCATTTTTTTTTAGCAAAATTTTGGACTCAGTATTGCTGAAGATAAACACAGAAACATCTGGATTCATACCTTATCTGAACTATCTACCCCTAATGAGTTTTCAAAGTTGGACTGAAGGACTGAAAACTTCAGCGCAGCCTCAGTTTGTTTGGTTTTGTTTTGTTTTTGTTTTTAAAATGTAATTTTTAGTGCTCTCTGTTTCCATTTGGAAATGCTCTGCTCTTTCCAGTCCCAGCCAGCACCAAGAAGTGAAGAGGTGTGTGAAAAGAAGTATTATTATTAACATTATTTATTAAGTGCTGACAGCGTGCTTAGTTCAGTACAAGACACAAGTGAAGGCAGACCCTTCTTTGCAGATCTTACTCACAGGTAGTCTGGATTAATTTCAAGTTCCAGATGGCTTTTCAGGGTGGTTTCTTTTTTATCTGAAATAGTTTTCCTTTTTCTAAGAAAAACAAAGAGATAGTTTAGGATTAGAAATGTTTTCTTTCCGTATTCTAAGCCTATTCTAAGTTTATAAAAAATTAAAGGCTAGCCATGTTTTGGCTTCTAAAACTTCTAAAAGTCTGCCGAATCCTATTGGTCTTTGCCATTCTTAAGAAGAAACAGTAGTTTTTAAACTGCTTCTCACTGCATAAATGCGTATTTGTAGGCTTTTTGCATTTTTTTTCCTTCATGAGGAACTTTCCTTTCCAATAATTTTCACCCACGTATTTTAATTTACATCAATAGCAGCTTTCCTATTGACTCAGAAAAGCTTTAGATCTAACCTAAAAGCCTTTCTGCAGCTGAGCCTTGCTAAGGGGTGGTAAGTCATAGCCTGTTCCCACCTGCTTATTTTCACTCTTTTATTCCAACCTCCTCCCTTGCAGCACTAAGAAGGTATTTCTCACTTCTCACCCCCAACGTACACACAAAACATGCCGTCAGGACAGCTGCTGCCTGATCATGTTTTTTTTTAGCGTGTTCTGGAGGAGAAATATCTTCTTGCTTTTAAGCGAACCTGGTACGGTGTGGTGTAGTAGCACCATGACCATACTGTAGCTCTACACGTGTGTGATACCAAACTATACACAAGCAACCAGGCACTGGTATAATGACAGTATACGTGACACTAACCTGTCCCCAACTGTGACTCAACCTGTGCAACAGGGCTTGTCCCAGCCCCACTCCATGTCTGTCCCCACCATGGCCTCACATCCTCCACCTTTTTTCCTATGTCCTTCGGTTACCGTGTGACAGCTCCTATGGAACAGGAGCCAAAGTGGGAGATGCTCCCTCTTCTTCCTGAAGGAGGAAAAATCTTCTGCCTTTAGGTTAACACTGGAACAAAACAGGCTTGTTCTCTGAGGAGGGAGGGGGCATAAGTCTTCAGAAAAGAGGTGGAGTGGAAAGTCGTATAAGAGGACCTTCACTCCGTCGTGGAGAGGCAAAGAAATTCCAGAGGCAAGAAATGAGTCCTAATGACCTGTTGTGCTAAAGATTCCAAAATGGAGTGACTTCTTCCAGGGACAAGTCCTGCTCCTTCCCAAAAGAACAGATCGGATACGAAAAACATATTTACCCTAAATCCTTCCTCTCTCTCCACCTGCTTCCAAATATAAGAGGTCCTTGTACAAAATATTTAACCATGCTACACTTGGTGATATTGTGATACTTTTTTGTATCTTAATAAAGAAACATTTCAAACGACATTTCTCAAAGCTATCACGTGGTCTTATTGACTATTCAAAAGGGATGGTAAATGCTTAGGGTGCGGGAAGGTGGTGACAAGCATTTGGGAGCAGACTGGCATTGGTCATTATTTTACTCTGCTGCAGTGCAGGCAGAACATGACATTTGGCTGTAGTCTTTCAAGCGAGTTACTAAATCCTTCAATTAGGTCTCACATAACGTTAACAATCTAAAATGCATCTTGTCTAGTTGTCTAGGCTCCCTCTACAGATAATGAAGAGAATCCATAGGGTGATTCATCCCAGAATCATGAGGTAATTGACTCATTTAATGCACAATGTCCGTCTACATGCATTTGGACTACAGGGGAAATTTAGACAACAATCTTACATTAAACATTACATTTTTAGATGCCTAACGTAAGATGAAGCCATCTCAAATCCTTTATCAAGAATGCTTAACTATCAGATCAGCAGAAGAATTGCTTTGGTACCTTTACTCCACCTCAGCTGATTCACAAGCTTGTTTCCTTATCGGGACTTGTTTCGTGTGTTCCAGATTAATGATAATCATGATAATTCTTTAGGGAGATTAAGTAATCCTCACAGTCACCATGTGTAATAGGTAAATATAGATATCGCTGGTTTACAGATGAGGAAATAGACAGTGAGAGTTTAAGTGACTTGTTCTATCTAATTTAATCTTGTTTGAGCTAATCTAATCTATGTTTTATAAATAAATCACACAATCACTGTGATATGTAGGCAATAGACAGTCAAGCCAGTGCTGGAGACAGTACTCAAGAATTCCTAGCTCCCAGGCCTGTCTTTGTCCCACAAAACCATTGCCTTAAGAAATAAGACATAGCAGCAAATGATCTTAAAGGTTTCCATGAAGTATTTCTAGGTCATGTATTTTAATGCAGTTGAAGTTCTGAAAACACAGCACTTCTTTCTCTGCATGAATTGGGATAAGGTTTGCTGCTGCACAGAAGAGCTAAGCATATGAGGAAATGGTTGAGAGAACTGTGTGGTAGGTAACATTTATGTTATTCCTTTGGAAGGTTATCTGGGAGAAAACATAAACCCCTTTGAGAACAACGTGATAAGACTTCAATCTTAACTCCTTCCCCTAGGAGTTAAAGGGATACTAAAATTAATCAAGAAAACCTATTTGTTTGAACTGGTTTACTACTTTGATTTTTTAGTTTGTTGGTTTTGTTTTGTGTTTTTTAAGAAAAGGTTTCTAGTTTCTACTCAGGTAGTACTTACTCCTAAAAATTGAAATCAGTTTATGAGATGGTCCTGTATGGACAGTACCCTTATTGGGAAACCGAAGTTCAGATATATAACTCAAATTTGACAAATCTGAGTGAAAGAATGAAGTCCACTCTGAACAAGTCACTGCTTGCTGGAGCAAAGAAGAGGAAAATTCCTAGCTGGGATAAAGTGCAGATATGAACCAGTCTGGAATGAATGTTTAACCTTGGGAGTTTGCTATCTCTAGGCAAAATCTGTTGTCTTTGGGCTTTTTAAGTGGTTGGTTAAGGTTGGTGGTTCTTTTTGTGGAAATGGGAAAGGTTTTGGAATCTTACAAAGACTTTGGAGGAGGAAGCAATTGTTTCATTCAATTTGTTCAGCTGGTAACACAGATCTGATAGAGGTACACTTGCGGCACTGGCTTCTGGAGGTTCCCCAAATTATAGGGTGCATTTGCAAAGTGAAGTGGAGTTTTCAGTCTGCTACATGAGAAAGTGATGTCCTCTCTCAAATGAATGATTTCTTCCCTGTTCAGTTTTTACTGCGGGTACAGTCAGTGCGGCCTTCTGTGATTAGCTCTATCTCGGAAGTACGGGGCAATCACTTCTCCACAGAAACATGTTCTACCTCTTTCAAAGCCTCTGGTTAAATTTTTATCTAAGTCATCAGATTTAGCAATTTGTAACTGATCTAATCTCTCTGCAAAATCCTTGCTCACCGAAACTGTATCCAACAGCTCTTCACTGTAAACCTTGTTGTTCATATAAAAATAGAACCGCAAATTATGTCAGTGTCTTTTTTTTATTCTCTCTCTTTTTTTTTTTACTTCTTATGACCTATCGCCCTGTCTTTTAACCTAAATCAAACAGATTTGCAGATTTGCCTAACAATAGCACTTTATGAATCATATCACCAATTGCCAGCTATCATACTGTGAAACAGCTAATAATGTATAATTAACGTTATAGGCAAGTAATGAATCACATCATCATTGCTGACTGTCTACTACATTATTAAAAGGAAAGATTTAAGTAATCACAACTACCTTTTTATTTTCTTCCCTCCTTCCCCCAAACTACTGTAAGAAGAAAAGGAAATTCCAACTGTGTATGTCAGCTGTTATTTCCATCAAACAACATGATACATCAAAATGATTAGCTGTAATCATTTACATAGGAAAAACCTAAGACAGATAGGTAAATAGGTTAAGACTTTCTGTAACTTATCATATTTACTGTCAGCATGAACGTTCAAACAAGCAATTTGCAGAGATCAAGAATATCTCTGAGCAGAAGGAATAAAAAAATTCAGTTAAAAAGGCACATTTGTCTACCCTACAATTTGGAAGATTATTAGAGAGAAATTCCCCTCTAGGCTTCCCTTGGACAATGTGCAGTAGCTGTTCTCTAAGACACTAAGATAGTCTTCATATCTCCAGGTTTAGGTTCTAATTTTTTCCCAAGTTAGGCAAGGTATTTGAACAGCCTGTTTCACATCTTCTGCATCAAATTCTCACTTACTTTGGATGTCTTTTTGTTTTTTTCTTTCTCACCTTCTTTTTTTTTTTTTTCTTCCAGTTTTGGCCAGTAATTGTGCCCAGATCTGAGCATCAATGTAGTGATTTTTCAGCTCATGTTTCACTGAAAATAATGATGCTTTTGTGGAAAGCTCATCTTCCAGCTCTCCCCATACAGAACAAACGGTTCCCTCTTTGTCTTACCAGGATAAAAGTCACCAGAAGTCAGCCAAAGCTGTTAATACACTCCTAGTAGGTGATTGAGAAGAACCATCTCAATACAGCCTTATATAATACACATAGTAGGTCAGATGAAGAGTGCTTGCTAAGCAGTTTCATTGACCTGTTTGCCTCGTTCAATTTGATCAGTGGAAGTGCAACTACTAAAACCAATGAAAAACCTGCACAACAGACATTCTCACAGACCCTTAAGAAGAACCCAGGAACTCACTTTACTAAGACTGTTTACACAGAAGTTGAATAAATATTTACATATAGCAGAATCAGGACATTTTCACTTTTTTCTATGGTCTCAAGTCTCATAATAAGGAAACTTCCAAATATGTATCTTCCCAACATCCCTTAGATTTGACAATATACTTATCTTGCAGGTAGATAGGTAGGTAGAGAATAAATCCCTTCTCCACAGAAGTTTGTATAGGACAAGGGTATTGAAATGAGGTTATCTGTTTACCTGGCAAATGTTTTAGATACCAAAATAACCTTCCCCCTATAAGCTTTTTATTGGTAATTCTTTTTTCAAATATTTTAAAACAAATGGCAGTGTCTTTAAGGGGCACATTTTAAGCTCTTTCAACAAATGCCTTTACTCTTTTTTTTTTTTTTTTCAAAGAAGAGAATCTGAAATTTTTTCAGGTTTTTAATATTAATATTTTTCCCCTTTTTTTTCTCCCCCATTCTTTGTTTCTTCCTTCTGAGCACTTCTCCCTCTCCCTTTACTTCTACTTTGCTAATGGAAAAACCCAGAAGCTCTGGATGAGACTCTTTTGCTCTGATGCTGAGCTCATCATGGTAGACTCCCTTGTTCCTAGTGGAAGCACCTGCAGAAGGAAGATCCTCTGATTTAGCTGCTACCTTTTCCAAAGATGCCTATAGCTGTCCTTTGAATAGACAGTATGCCTATGGGAACTGGTTCATACTCAAACATCTAAGTGTAAATACATGAAGTTAAATGATAGCAATACCACCCAGACATGAAAACTTGAAATAAATTTGATATTCCCTTTTCCTTTGATACCTTTTTTCCCTTCCTTTTGCGAGCCAAGTTACAAACGATGGGCGGGGTGGAGGGGGGAGAACATGAAAAATCACTGGCATTCAGCTTGTTAAAGAAAAGCTAGAAATAAATACTTATGAAGGTCTCCAGATTTAGCTACACTTTTAAAAATACTAATAACAATAACAAACTAAAACAGAAACTGTCGCAAAAGTACTCAGTATGTATTCGTTCGGTATAGCACAACGGAGGTGTATATGACTGATTTCTGCACAGTAAACAGCAGTTAAAATGGTCAATCATAAGAAGGGAGAAGTGAGCTCACCTCTTCCCTGAATTTAAGCAGTTTTGTACACGTAAGACTCACTTCCCACAAGTTTATATTGACAATGGGGAAAACTAAAAATATAAAGAAAATGGGAAATCAGAGCCTGACTTGGTCTTATGAGTAGGTAGGCTGCGTAGCTGAGGAGAAGCAGGTCTGGAGTGCGACCTCTGTTCCCAGGCTTGTTTATGTATTTTGCATTAGGCAGTCACCGAATAAAACCAACCTGGGAGCTGTGCCAGGGGCTGTCCACACCCATGCCGTTGCAGAATTGGGACCTCAGTCTTTCCCACAGATATGGTTTGTCAGTCCTTTCATGCAAAAAAGTAGAATTTTCTCCTGTAGCGTCAGTCACTTATTTTTCCCAATAGCATTTGAAGCAACATAAATAAGGGTGTTTTTTTATGTCGATCTATGAATTATTTTCCCTATTGGTAGTATTTCAGATATTTTGTTGATACTGTTCCTATTTCCTGGGCTATTTGTCAGATATGTTTATCTTCTTGAACTACTGAGTAATTTACTGCTTTATGGAATTACAATCTCCAAAAAGCAAACTAGCTCTAGTGATATTTTCCTTTAAGAAAGGGCTTCCAGATGTTACCAAATTACATTTTAGTGTCGCTCATTGAATTTAAATCGCATTTCTGGTATTGGTCAATGTACAATTGAGTTGCCTGCTACAAAAAAAAAAAAAAAAAAAAAAATCAAGCTGGTATAAGTGTCAATTTTGAAGTAATAATTATAGTTTTATGCAGTAAAGTATTTATTATATTATCAAATTAATACACCTTTTGGCATGTCAGGGTCTGTGGGTAATTATAGTTTAGTATTGTGGTAATAATTTGTATGATTTATGTTACCTATGGAGCAGTACTGAAAGCCAAAAAGCTGTCTGGCATAATTACTGTTAAGAGGTAAGATCAACAGATATCCCTAGCCAAAAGAACACAGCCCTAAGGGTAATAGACTCAAACAAGCAGAAGTCACCTCAGGTATTTGCTTCACAGCTTGCATTTTCTCACCTGAGAGACAGCCCACCCACCATTCCAGGCTACATTAACAAGAATTGGTTACTTTTATGTTTCTGCTTTCCACTGACCTTGAAGTTCTCATTTTTAAAGGGAGATATAAGAAAGTGCTAGTGGGGGACCCTTTGTAAGACCTAATTCTTCTGAAATGTGAAGAAGAAGGTTTGCCACGAGATGGAGGCAGGTGAATTGTTATGAGTTCTCTTCTTTCCATTGACTTGGGCGCTGAAAATATATTTTGTGAGACTGTGCTCTTGCTTTTGTTATTTTTTGCTATAAGTTCTGTGCAAACATAGAACAGAAAGATAGCCTTTACATGAAAACTCTACAAAAAGCTGATTCTGTTCAGTTAAAGTTTATTACAGTTAAAGCAGATTCATAAGACTTAGCAGTTTGAGTAGAAATAGGCTAAAAGTCATCATTCTCCCCTCCAGTTTCTGTGTATTTATGCAAATAAATACATAGAAATGCAAAGAGAACCCTCATCTCCTTTCAAAGCTCAGACTTCTCCAGGCAAATACTTACCACTGTTTTTTTCTGAAATAAATAGTCTCCAGCAATTTTACATAAATAGCAATATCTCAGGAACAATCTAAAAATCTTGCCAATAAAATCAAGATCATACTGTCCAGCCAAAACTGTAAACCTGCCTTGCTTCCCTCTCTCCTCCATCCTCAGCATCACCCATCCAAACGGAAAATGTCTGGTGTCATGTTCTGTGAAGGTTACGGACTCAAGCTTCAGCTGAGGAAGGTTATGAACAAAGGCCAAGATCCACAAAGGTATTTAAATACGTAATTCTAATTAATTTATATGTGCCCAATCCCAAAAACATTTATGTATGTACTCAACTTTCACTTGCCATGTGATTTTCCTGAATTTAAAGACATTACTCACCTGCTAAAATAGAGGTCTCTATATTGTGGTTCAGTAAAAAAATATCGAATGAAGTGTGTCCTGCCAGCAAGTCCCTCTTTTATTAAATTACAGAATGTCACAAACTCTGCCTGAATCCTTTGAGGAAGAAGGTATATTTTCCTTCCTGTTCTTGTACCATTTTATTTCTGAAACTTTGTCCTACCTAGAGAGAAAAGTAGCAAAAAAACCCAAATACCCATTGACCCTGTTCTACATATTCTCTGTCAACACCAATTGACTGTGAAAGGACTTGAACAACATCTGAATAGTGTGGGATTCATCCCACCTAATGTTATATATCAAAAAGTTAAATATCTAAATCTGAGCTAGGCTCACTTCGGAGTCAACAGAGGCAAGTGGGCACCTCCAGGGAGTGAATCATCCAACCTATCTCAGACATTTATGATGGGATAAGATGAATCACACTCTGGAGGTGCCCATTTCTCTCCACGAAGGGAGCTTGGGGTGACGAGCTCAGACTTAGTTGTTTAGTTTTAAGTCATCCAAGTTAAGGCAGATGAATTTTACCTCAAAGGCTTGGAGTGTTTTCCTGAAACTCGAACCAACCTTTTGAAGTTCACTCCTCATCCTTATAGAATACAGGTGTGCCAATATCCAATTTCTCATGTTTTTCATTCTATAGGAATAAAGTTATGTGTGTATGTGTGTGTATGTATATACTTAATGGCTACACTGTCAAGATGACCTTCAGCAAATAATTAAAAAGCATTTTAATCCTGCTGCATAATGTTTTTGTTGGCAGGTGCCCCAGAGAAGACACTCTCCTACAAGGAGGCAGCTGGCGAGTTTCTGCCCACTGTATCAGCATTACACAACAAGTGGGAGCTTAAGTAGCTTATAGGCCATCCTACAGCTTGATAAGGTTACTTAGTGGTATGGGGCTAATTAATATAAGACCTCCTTCACTTGGGCAACTGTTATGACTTTATCTTTGTTTACCTCCTCTACCTACCTCATATGATGAATGTCATTAGCTGTTGCCAATCGTTTTGCAATATCCTTTGGCATGGTCCTAAATCCAAACTAGCCACTGAAGCTGGGAGGAGTGGAGTTATTTCTTAAATGTGTGTTCACATGGCATCGGGTGTCAATACCTTCAGATAAGCTTGAGAGAGAGAATTGTAAATAGTCTGATGAGGCAGAAATGCTTTTGCACTATCAAGGAATCAGAACGGTTCAACAAGAAGACTCTGTTATTGTAATTTCTTTCTTTTCCATGGTGGTTAAATATCCTTCCCATGTGTCTTCCTTGCCTTGAAGATGCAGAAACTTGAGTGCAGCAATCGCTTGGCTGACAAATAATACCAACGTAACAAAGCACGTGAAATTGAATCAGCCAAGTTAGTAAGTCATTTCACAAGCCCGATGAATCTGGATGACTCATGCAAACAGCATAGAGCAGGCTGGTTGGTCAGGGTCCTTTTTAGAAAAAAAAAATAAAAAAGAAAAAGAAAAAGAAAAAAAAAGAGTAGTCGATCTTAGACAAAGAATCCTGTTGTGCTTTGCTATGCTTGCTTTTAATGAAGCACCTAATTATGATGGTTACCAGTGATGTTGCCCCGGCACCAGGCATGATGAAGTGGTCTCAAAACAGGTCAGAAAACCCTGCTCCCTAATATCTGAGCTCAGGTGCTCTTTCTAACACTCTCTGTCTCTTTTGGGAGATAGGATGAGTAACTTAACCTTGTTTCCTCAAGTAATAATAACAATGATATGTATAATGGGAATAATAGTTCTCTCACCTGCCTGACAGGGAGAAGGTGCTGCGAGAATTAATTAGTTTGTGAAGCACTTTGAAGATAAGTGCTATGTTATTAATAAGTAAAACCCACTGCACTTAGATACAACTTGCAAGTGATTGTATTATATTACAGTGCTTAGATAACACAGAGATAGTTGCCTTAGAAATACCAATAGATGATAGAGAGTTGAAGAGATAGATACCCACCAGATTTCTTGCATTTTCATTTTGCATCACAATTTCTACTGGCTTAATGATACTTAGCTCCTAAAATATGTTCCAGTAATGGAAATTATTTCCTCTATTTTAAAGATGTGGAGCATGGTGGAGTATGGTGAATAAATACTGCCCAAGAGTGAAAACAAGATGACCTCACCAGGGTCTCTTCCAGCCCTGTGATGTGTAATCTTTAAAGATAGTTCATTAACTTCAATTCAGATTATCCAGCACAGCTCTGTGCTTACTGAGCTTGTCTACCACAAACTGAAGTACCGTTTGGTGGCTGAGTGAATAATGTTCACTATAAAGCAACATTGCAAATATGTGAAAACCAGCGAGAACAGCCATCTCTCAAACGTAATTAAGCCAGTGAGTAAGGAAGTCTAGTATCTTCTGGGTCGGCGATATGATCCTGTGATGTGCATTGTGGAGCTGACAGTGGGAGCCACAGGGTATTTTAAATCTGGAAGCCTGACAAAAGCTGCTCGGAGAAAAATTAGTAAATAGGTGAAAATATGTAAGTTGACATAGAGCTGGTCACACTTACCCTTGATTGTCCGAGAGTTCACTGGCCTTTAAAAGATAAAATGAGGTGGAAAGCTATAATAGAGTTCACTGGCCTTTAAAAGATAAAACCTACCTCAAAGGAGGTAGGTAAGGCAGCTCTTGGTGGTGAAGGCTTCTGGTTCCACCCAGGCAACCTGACCCTTGCTTGTGAATAAGGAGGTCCTTGAGCAATGTCATGGAACTTTTTGTCTCTGTGTGACACTGCATTATCAGATTGTCCCTAGGAAGTGTCCATGATGTATTTACAGTACAACCGTGTCCATGCTATGCAGCTTTCCCACCAGACCAACATTTCAAGGTGAAGAGCTACCTGAAGGGCTTAATGTGGCTGATGACGTTTACTTCCAGCTTCAGGTGCGATGCAGGGCTTCTGAAGTCCTTCACAACCTCTCCCTATTTTTTTAAAAAAGTGGCGTATGTACCCATTTATATATATACATACATAAAATGAATAGTGTGAAACTACAAGACCTACAAAATTAGCATGATGCTGAAAACTATGGGCAGTCAGAACTGCATAGAGACAACGAGGACATCTTCCTGATCCTCTTGTTCCTAAAGATCAGGAGAGAAATGGAGCTGTTTCTTGGCTCAACATTGGACCTGTGACACCCACCTCAGCAGTGCTGGCAGCACCCAGAAGAGGGCGGTGGTATATGCAAACAATGACCACTTTATTTTCTTTGAAAACAGGGAGACTGGAGGTCATAAAATAGACTGAAAGCCATTTCTATTCTATTCTCTGCTGAATATGGGGGTGTAGCTGCCATAAATGTTAATGAGAGATCACGTGCATCGAAAGAAGCACATCCTCTTTTGTGAAGACAAGATGAAAGTCTTTTATAAATATGACCTACTGGTGAAAAGGCATACATTCAGATGAAACCTATGGGTTTATACTGATTTTTTTTTTTTAATACAATACATTTTGTTAAGAAGAAGGATTAAAGTATTTGCCAAAATGATTTGTGTTGACAAAATGGCTTAGTACATTTGGCAGATTTATTTTATGAAGCGGAATAAATTAAGGTGTCTCGTAAAAAATGTGGGTTATATCCAGTGAAACAATTTCAAGTATTTCAGAAACTCTATTTTTATTCACTTTGCAAACGTGCTTAGTTGAACTGCCAGTCACTGTTACATTTCCATTTCCAAGCAATTAATTAAAATCCCAAATCAGGTTTTTTCTTGATCATGCCAGCAGGAGTTGGTTGCCATGGTAATAGGACGATCAGTAGCATTTGGGAGGGAGGAGAGGGAGAAAAAACGTTCTGCATTTGGGCTTTTATTGTTGAAACATAAGTGCAGGTCTGGAGGAGCATGTTGGCTGATCTCTGCAAGCCTATGGCCCCAATGGTGACAACTGGAAGTGAGCGAGCATTCTCGGGATTACATTATTGTCAGGGATATCATTTGGTCCAGTGTAGAAATTATTACTGAAGCCTTTTTAGTCCTACAGTCTATAGGTTGAAACCATGAATACAGCTGATCACAGAGAGTTTCAGCAGTGCTGAGGAGGATTTTTCTATCTGTAATTGCCCACATTTGCAGAGAACTATGAAATATTATGTTTTTTCTCCCCCAAAGGCCTTCAAACCTTTGGATTTGAAGCTCATTTTCAGACAATACTCTAAATCCATGGCGGTTTCTGAGACCTGTTGCATATATGGGTTTAAGAAAGCATTAATGATACAGTCAGGGTGGCAAAATTTTATGGGTTGGTGTCATTGACAGGCAATTAAGGGAAAGACAACATCTGGCAAGTCAGGTGGAAGGAGAGGGAGAACAAGTTCTCTGAAGCAAGCACAGAAAATTGAGTCCTTCCTGAAGGAGGGAACCAGTCCTGGAGAGTTCAGAGCTTGTTGAGGAAACCTTCTTTAACGTTCAGTGGGGCAACTGTGTGTGATTTAATAGCCATTTCTACTGGATGAGACCAAACTTCCTTCCAGCAGCAAGAAACGTGTCGTGCCCGTAAGGTGTGATCCACAAAGCCCACTGAAGCTCATAGAAATACTCCCATGGACATCTCTGGGCTTGGGACCAAGCATGTGTGTTCAGGGAGGCATCTGGATCAGTAGACAGTTCAGCTCTGAATGCTGGTCTCTTTCCTGACTCGACTGCTATTGTGCCAAATGTGTTGTCCCCTTTGACATTGTATCACCTGCTGACCTTGTCATTACTGCTGTTAATGATTCCTCTCTTAGGTCAGAGCCAGTAGTGGAGAGCTTAGAAGCTCTTGCCTCCAAATTGCCCCCAGGACCGCCCCTCGTTCCTTCCCTTGTGAGCCACTTTAACCCAGTTCAGGACAATTTTGTTGCTCTTACACCATCAGTTAGTTGTGTCTGAGCTGAACAGCATGATCATAGTAATCACAAGGGTTAGGGGATAATGACATTTATCTTGTGCATCATCGGAGGAGAAGCACCAACTAGAAGCAGAGGCCAACCCCCACGCTGGCGTAACTGTTAGCACAGCCACCCTGTGAAGTAGACCTAGACATGCCTCCAGCTTGTAAAAACCCCAACATTTCAGTTTTCTGCTTTAAACCCAATCAGTTTTAAATGTGATCAGCTTCAGTATGTGGCCATATAGTGTCCCAGAAGTGGGAGCACGAAGCAAGTGAGAGAGAGAAAATGCGATGGCAGATGAAAAAAAGCTGAGTACTAGCACAAAAAGATTGGAAATACGGAGCCTTGGTTGAAAGGTGGCAGTCAGCAGAACACTGAGCCATGGAGCTAGAGCCCTCTCCTGCTCCTTCCACCCGGTTGCCCAACACAGATCAGTTTAAGCATGCTCTGGACTGGTTTATGCACAGCTGTGTGGTACCTTAGCGTCCTTTGCAGCCTTGAGGACATAGACATGGAAAAAAAACATTTCAGCAGACCTTGATATTGCCATTGCTGCTGACGGTGTGGCAAAACAGGATAGTAGCAGAGAGATTCCCTGAATCGTTAGGCCATATTAATGCAGAGGAACACGGTGCTTCACATATGGTGCTTGTTAAACCCCCATGAAATCAGGAGATTGGTAACAGAATTACAACATGCTTAGGGTTATAGGTCACGTGCCAAATTTCATCCTTATGTATTAGCTGGAAATTAATCTGAAAATAATTAGGAAAGAATCCAGATATTAAAAAGGAAAGATTTTGGAACATTAGGATTTCATGTCTTACTGCTGCATAAAATTCACATGTGACCATCCAAAAACACTGCCTGATGGCCTAGTACTTTTGCTGGAGAGGAGAGTGACTTTAATAAAGCGCTTCGACAAGGTCCTCGCTCAGCTGTCACATCAGAAAAGCCTCACCTGGCCCTGAGACTTGTTGCTTGCCTTGTGCTTGCACTGTCTTGGTAGGGGCTCAGTGGGGTTGGGATCTGAATGGGTTCAGATGGAGTTAAAGAGGCCAACAAGGGATTTATTGATTTGGATATGTCAATTCGCACTAGCCCAAACAAGTTGAGTTCAGGGTCCCACAAACTCCAAGGGCTGCAGGGCAAAAGTTGAGCTTTTGATCTTCTATATATTAGGATGTAGTATAATGTAATGATTCAGGACTCTCTCTAGTGTCTCAAAATGGGGGAGGGGGATTTGAGAATAATCGCTCTCTTTGTCTTTTCTATTCTGCAGAAATTTAGAAAAGTTTCATTATATAATTATTCTTATGATTAGCTGACATCATTTCTGCTCCTTTCCCTGGGATTTATCTAACTCTTTGCTGACCTCAGACACTCATCTCACATTCACACTCTTATGTGTAGACATCTAAAATTTAGGGGCTCTGGCATGTAAATTAAAATACTTGAATTAGATAAAACAACTCACAACTTTACATCCTTGGTGCAACCTTCCTAGAACATTTTGGAAACAAAGTCTGCATTCAGGTTGCTTGAAGTAAGTGCCATTTGAAAGCCACCCACTAAGTCTGAGATATTCATGTGGGGCTGGTAGGTGGGATACAGGACCTGCAAGAGATGCCAGTATAGAGAGGCAACTGGAGGCCATGTAGATACTGGATCCCAAGTGCACCTCAGATGACTCTTGACACTCCAAGGCATGTGAGTCAAGCCTTATATGACTAGACTAGATCAGATGCACAGTTTTTAGATGGCTACAATTTGATGAACTGAGCCTCACCTTCACTATCTTCCACATAAGAGGTATGTAATCCAGGGGTCTTTTTAAGAAATCAGAATTTACTGACAATCTGAGGTTAGCAGATGATAACCATCTTTAATTGAACGAAGGAGGAATTTCATTCCAGTGATATCTATATCTATCTATACGTTCTTGGGTTTTAATATTTTTTCAGTTTTACACAAAATCCTTCTTTTATTATTCAGAAGAAAATAAACGACTGGGTATCATATATATGTGCTCTCAGACTACTTAATATGTTCACATATTATTAAGTGTGTAAATGTATATGTTTTTAGGTATGTGCATATTTCTATGTAATATATATACTATAGTTATAGTGGTGTTATATGTAAACCAGCACGCCAAAGTGAAAAAAAGTTTTTTAAATATCTTAAATAATATTAAGACAAAATATCTTGAATGGTCACATTCAGAAAATAAAGTATTGAAAAATTAGAAATCCAAATTTGTTGTTTTATGAAAAAAGCACAATTATGGAGTCATTAACTCAAGAATCAGGCTCCATTAACTCAACCATGTATTTTTATTACTCACTAGATATACTGTAAAGTCTGCAGACAGGCTTCTTTGAAAGTGACCTGCTTTTATTCCTAATAGGAATGAAGCCAACATTCACTAAGACGACATGGAGGCCAACCATCCTGTCAGACAGTTGGAAGATGAACTGTGAGAAAATTATTGCATCCTATCTTGAAATATCAATTCCACCAAGCACCATGGAGGCTCCAAGCCATTGCAGAAATTCTACAAAGAATGCTTTGGAATAGAAAATTTTCTCAACCTCTGCTGAAGAGCAAGCTTTTAGAGCAGAAGAGAAAATAGAAAAATAATAACCTGCCCTAAAATAATAAAACCAAACCTCCACTATTGTCTGTGCCTGAGATGCCAGTGAATTTGAACAGCATATGATATTTGAAGAGTGTGTTATTCTATGACTGAGATCATTTGGCATAAAAATACTCTCAATGACATATGAAACCTTTTTAGAGGGCTTGTTTTAAAATTCACAAAGTCCAAAATTTTTTTTTACATCTAAGGAATATGTTCTGTGATTGTGTGGAGGGTGTGCTGTAGTTTTTTAATACATAAGCAAATATTTAACTCATTGTAAATGTCAGACATAACTCCTCCCAAACCATGAACCACAACTACTTTTTCAACACTTGAAAGCTTCAGTTTTCTCCCTACTACGCCATCACCGTACAGATTACATGAAATTTCACCCCTAAGGCCAGAATAAAATTCCACTATTTAGTGTTCTAGTGCTTTGAATTACTTACTGTTTCTCATAGACTCTCATCAGGAGCAATTGAGGCTTCTCACAGTTTGTTGCTTGAATACTTAGTAACTTTAGAAAACAGACTACATTTCAAAATTTACCTTTTAAAAATTATCCTCAATGTACATGGCACAGATTTACCAGGGGATTGAGAGGGACTGCTGGGTCTGTCATTGCTATCAAACTTAGAGGCACTGTGTGATTCCAGCAAGATGGATGTGCGGGTTCCCATGAGGCTGGAGCCACATCTATTGAGGCACACCCATAAGTTCATAGAATTTTGATTAAAAAGTGCAAATGCGATCCTTATAAACATCACATTTATAAGACCTTGGGTACAAACACTGTTACATTAGAAATCAGGATAAAACTGACCTTATTGACCTTTAAGTTTTATTTGCTCAGGAAATTAACACCAATGGGGTAAGCATGCATCTGTCCATCCCCTCCAATAGACAGTGAAATCACTAACTAGTTTTGCTCAAGCTTGAGAAAAAAGCTAGAGGAAAAAAAAAAGACTGAAAATATTTAGCCACTGTAAGATTTGTAAATACAAATATTTGTATGTATATATATTGTTGAGTATACTGCAGGAAAAAGACTGTTAGTAGCATTGCTATAGCAAGAGTCTAGCTACAGGCTCAGATATAAGAAAGTTTGATTAAGTTCTGTATACAAAATTATCTAGTGTCCTTTGAGATGCTCTAGAGTATTCAAGACATAGGGATGGCAGATATAATACAGGACTTATGGTGGACTGACATCTTCCTAGAGCAATGGCAATGGACCTGGTGGGATAACCTAAGGCATTTCAAATAACACTATTCATCAACATATGAGAACTGATTTGAGCCTAGGTGTCTTTTCATTGCTGAAGTTATGACAAATGAATACCAACTCTAAATATAGGAGGTTTAAATGTGGACCTGAATTCCACCCTATATAGGTGTCCAAAATCAATTTAGATATTAACATTATAATGTAGATCGGACCCAAAGGTCCCAAGTTTGCTAGAATTCACTAGCATGTCTTCACTTCTTACATAATATAGAGTAACTGAAAGTAGTTGTACAACATGAAAGCTTCATCAATATAGCATGAGGTGTATTGAATCAAAAATCTTAAAAGATTTTTCCATATTTGTTTAAAAAAAGTATGGTCTAATGGAAAATGGAGGGTTAGGAGGAAGGCTGGTAGCTATTCAAAGATATAGAACCTGCTCTGATACAAAGGATTCCAAGATAGACTATGTAAGGGTAAAATTAGGAAAGATGAATAACAGACTGAGGTACTGCTAGCAGGGATATAAAGAATAAGTAGAAGGCAACCTTCTATAAAATCACTAACAAGAGGAAGACTAAAGAAAGTTTAGCTGCTATTCTGTAGAGAATGAAAACAATAGACAGATGATTCTGAGAACACCAGAGTATTTTTCACATCTAAACTAAAATGACGAATGGTAATGAAGCAGCTAATGTAATTAATACCACTAACAAAGAGGATAAAACAAGTGAGAATAGGTAAGGAAAAACAGTACATTACATGGAACTTTTCAAATTGCCTGGACCTGGTGAAGTCCAGATTGTTAGGCTACTTCTGGAATTGGTTGGAGCAAGCTCCAGAACTGAGGAACTATCTTTTAGAAATTGTGGAGGATCCCCAGGAACGGGTGTATCACCTGTGCTTAAAAAGGAAGAAGGAGAGAAATCTAACTTTTGAGAAAATATTGGAAGAAATACTCTTTTTGCAATTTACACCAAAAACTGAGTTCTGAAAAGTATATGATCTGCATTTTCCAAAAAAAAAAAAAAAAAAGTAATACGTAAGGGAATAGTTTGTTCTTCATATTTACTGTGATCAAAGGTAGTGGGCTTAAATTTTAGCAAAGACTTAGACTAAATATTGGAGAGGAGGAACTTCCTACATGTAAGGATAAGTAATTACTGGAGAATGGCAGTGGGAATTCTCACCAGTGGTAGTTTTAAAAAAGGTCTAGATACATATAAATCAAAAAAAGAGGTAGAAGGGATCCTTTCTTGGGCAGGGCAAGAGACTTGGTGACGTTATAGCTGAATTTCACATTGTCCAGGACAAAATAATTTTCTCTTCTCTATGATCAGGATCATATACTGTATATTACTTAGGACCTCTAGCCTCTACTGAAGTATAAATAATAAGATAATTAGTTTTCTTCACTTTTCTATCCCATTCCTAGATGTCACCAGTCCTGTAACAATGCCATTCGTCAGAAACTTCTTAAAATAGTAAGAGCAAGATGATTTTCATCTGAATTTTGCTTAACTGTGGAGGTCTGGCAAACTGATGGAAAATCCTTCTTTGTTGTCAATTTAATCATACGTTCTAAGCCTCAATGAAGAAAAATGTAAGAAGCAAAATATCTTCATTATTCTTCATGTGCCTAAGTATATCCTGCAAGTTCAGCAAGAATGATTTAAAACTGCAAAGTCCAGGTTGTCTTTCATTTTAGATGTTAGCCTTCCCTGTCACTGCTCATGATCAAAAACCAAACAGTGAAATATGGGATACAATGCATTTTTCTACATGAGTAATCTGCTTCAATGAAAGCATGCAGTTCTGTGAGGGCCTGCAGTGTCAGGCGACTGAGGAGTTTTAGAAAGAAAGAACTGGGCCTTTTTTCATATCATTGACGTGAGCCTCTTTTAAGGGTTTTCGAGCATTTGCTTAGGACAGTCTATCCCCAAATACCTCAAAGGATAAGACATTGACATCACCCTTAGCCAGGCAGACATTTGTGCTTTAAGTATAAAATGGACGTGTATATGAATTTTTCTGGGATGATGCAATCCTGCCATCAAACCCAAAGACAGACCCCGTAATATGGGCACTGGAAACTTTCCCCAGTGTTCTCTAATGCTTAATGCCATATGGATAAAAAAGTTTCCCATGGCTTAGGCAACATGGATTGAAAGGCACATCCCTTATGAATCCTGCACCATTGTTCCTAAACGAAGGAGGGGCAGTGAAAAGCTGACAATATTTTTTACTGTTGATACAATCTTAAATGTGAGTATGTTCAAACACAGAACAGTCCCGAGTACCAGCATTTTTTCTTCCTTTCTCTACTGTTCACCCAAATACTACAGCTAGTCAGGCTGAAATCATCCTTGGAGAAGCTCCTGTTTTTCTGCTCTTGCTACTGCTCAACAACAGCTATTTTTCCAGCAAGAACGGTAAAACTGCAAAGACATTTAACACACCATTATGGCAGTACTGGTCTGAGGAAAAAGAGCAGTGGTGGCCCTGCAATATTTCTAGAAGTCCAAATGTCCGAAAATTGATTGCAGACATTCACATAGGCAGATCTGACTGAACAGATGCCAGAGGAGATTTGCTCACTAAGGTGGAGATAAAGAGTAATTTTTCACTGGAGAAATTACAGCTGTACTTTGACCACACTACCCAAGTCATTGCAAGGTGGCCAATTCTTAGGGTGGGCGGAAGATAAAGGAATGGCTTACTCAGCTATAGCAAGGCAAGATTGATGGAAATAAAGTTTTTGATGACAACCTGAAAATGAAGTTGATCTAAAAAGGGATGCGCCTCAAAAGACTGAAATTTCTTATGTTCTCAGTAATAAAAAGCTATTAACAAAGCATTTTTAAGAGTATTTTATCTGGTATATCATGGAATAAAGATCTAGATATAGGCAGTAATTAAAGATCAACTTTGATTTTGATAATCCTTTTTAATTGCTTTTTTAATTGTGGTGAAATTTTAAAACATTTCTGTGAAGTGCTCTGTGGAAAAACCGCTGATGTAGAGAGATTAACTAATCAAGATCGCTCTATTCTGTTTGAATAACTAGAAAGGAACTTTGAGTGGGTAAGTGTAAAATAAATCTTCTAACTAATGTATGGCTCCATGTAATCTCATCTCACCTTCTGGGAACAATGTATAACAAATTAAGCTTGGATCATGAAATGTCATACAAATCTGGCAGTGAGATTTCATTTGGAGGGAAGAACTACTATTCTCTTGGTTCTTAACAGCCATAGAAAATTTCAATTACGTGAGCATCTTGACAAATTCTACCTCCAGGGTATGGAGGATTTTTTAAAAGTTTTCTTTAACCAACTACAGTGTCCCAAAGAACAATGTCTGATTTAACCATCTTGACTCGTACCTATTTGCAGCTTGCCTCACCTCTTAGATAATAAAGCAGCCTTGACAGAAGATGTGATTATAAAGGGAAATACTAATAGATGAATAGTTTACGTGGCACAGTACACATCCTCCCAATAAACAGTAAAATAAGGGTATTGTAATAACAGTAAACAATCTTGTTTCATCTTCTTCAAAATTTGGTGAACCATTAAAGGACTAGATTTATACCTTGAAGTTGAACATAATTAGACTATTAAGAAAGGAATAAATAAAATGACGCAGAGAAAGATTACTAAGGGAACGCAGAGTGAAACAAATTGAAAATTTATACAGAAAGGATTTGAGTGAGGATGAAGCAGAGGAAGCAGAAGAGAAAAATTGTGCCAGACAAATATGCACATAATATATACCAGATATATATATCAAGATGGGTTTTTGAATCTGGTTCTTCTATTGCTTTTACATAGAATTGGTTTCATTAAAAGATCTGGTAATTGTGTTACATAGTGGTATGAGCTTGTTTTAAATAATTCATTCTTGGCAACAGAGAGAGAGGCATATCTTTAAGTCAGACAAAAATACGCTAAATCTGTATGAATTTGGTAAACCCTGGACATGTTAAAGCTCTTTTGAAAGACTGGTCAAATTCCAATGTTGTGAAGATTAAAAGTATGCCTCCCATGTTGCATGTTGCACCTGCATGAGTTCCTTAACTACGCAAACTTGGACGGTCCAGAGCAGAAAGACTAGGAATAATGTGCAGCCTGTATTCAGAGTAATGAAACTCTTTCATTCCTGTATCCTCCTTGTAGATAAAATATATATGACAACACAATACACAGGTACTTTTTCTGCAATTCCTCTCCTTTGCAATACATGCATCGAAATCATCTTAGAGTTACCTGATAGAAGTAGAGCAGGAAAGAAGGGGTCCTGTTCATATAGACATACCTTAAAGAAAGAAGGTGGACTCCTTCTGCAAACAGGTGTACACTGTGTCCTTGACATCCTGAGTCCTTGAAAATATGCACTGATTCTGTAACTTCTACACTGAACCACTGGATAAAAAAATATGTCGGTAATGATAGCTGAGAGCCAGTAACCAATCACTAGTGCCTTTTACCTCTTCATCAAGAGCAACTCAGAGAAAGTCCTGCTTATGTGAGATTTGAAAGCAGCAGTGATGTTTTGGGAGACAAGTGTCAAGATTTTTACTCAAAGGTGACATGAGGACTTGGCATCACAGCTTGAAAACAAGGCAAATTTCTGAAGGAGCATAAAAAGGGTTAACAATGCAAGATTTAAGAGCTAATAATGCATAATAGCCATGTGTACATTCCAAAAAGAATAACATGGAGAAAGCACATGTAGGAAAAAAACAGAGAAAGCTTTTAAGGTGATGGACAGAGGTGCGTTGTAGCAGACAATTAACAGTCCCAAGGAAGAACCCAGAGGAGGAAAATCCTGTAAAACTACTGCTAAAAATAGGTTGCTTTTTGGACAAAGTTACATTAGCATCACTACTGTTGTGGCTACTTTCTCACAGAGGGAGGAAGGTGGTGTGGGTGGCCACATAGATAGCAAGCAGAATCACTTTGCCAAGCCTTCTGTTCCACATGCAGCAGATGCTGCATTTCAGACCCCGCATGCCTGTCTGGACCCCTTCCAAAAAGTCATGGAAGGAGACCTGAGTGGTTCCCTCCGTATCTGTTCTGTAGATGAGCGTTATGAGGTTTCACTGTCTTTTTCAGAGCAGGTTTGACATGTCTTGTAGGTTTGACAGGTCATGTAAATCTCAGTTTCCCAGCTTACCTGCAGTAAAGTGAAAATCACAATTCTCTGCCTCGCTGACGTACTGCTTGGTGGCCAGAAGGTGCTCAGACACTGCAGAGTTTGGGGAACACATTGATCCTTCAGGTTTGACTATGCAGAGCTACCCTAACTAGCTATAACTTAAGTTCAAACCTGTGAAAATAGTATGTCCAAATCGTTCTAAAAACTATGTAATTCATAGTTAACTTAAGTATCATTCCATGTGTGTCCTGTAAACAGAGCACAGAAGCCTGTCTTCCTTGACTCCAAAAGACTATGTCTGATAAGTAGTTTGGACTAAACTGTTAATGGTTAGGCAAGATGATCTCCCATCTAAATATTGTATGAAGGTTTCTAATAAAAACAAGTGCAGCATTCTGCAAACAAGTAAACTTCAACCAAACTTCAAATATTGTCATTATTTAAAGTATCAACACACACTTTTAATTTCCATTGGTAAAATCAAGAAGCTTTCATTATTAATTAAGCAGCTAATTTTCTCTTGCCTTATGAAAAAGGGAGAAGCAGCTAATTGCATTTGAGATTCCCTTCAGCATAATTAGATCTAGGCAAATAGATAATCCCCTTGACACCAATGGCATGCATCAGACTCATTTTAAAGCAATCACTTCATTTGGGAATATCACACCTGTAGTGATTAAGTAAATGCATTCCATTCTCCCAAGGAATTATTTGGGTAACACACGGAATTACCTTAAAAAATGAACAAATTGAAAGACCATTTGTAAAAATAATAGTATAGTTGCTATAATTAGTAAGAATATATTCTATTTTAATTTTCAAATATGAGCTGAAAGTATGACAAAATTATGATTAGACTATATTTTTCAGGAAGACAAATTTTAGGTCAATGGATACAACTCCATTTGATAACAGTAACCCCATCTTAAGCAGTTCTTAAGTTCTTTTTTAAATAAATGTTTTTCTGACAATATAAACAGTTTTATTTTGCCATTCCTGAATAACAGGGGGTTTTTCTTTCCAGTTCAGAAAAAGCCACTTCTTCCCTATTAAAAAAAAAAAAAAAAAGAAGAAAAAAACCCATCAACTTCATCAATCTTCACCATTTCAAGCTAAAATACCTATGTGTGTGTGGGTGTATGCATGCTTGAGGGATACAAAGAGAAAGATGGGGAAACAATTCTAATGACAGAAAAAGATGTCCTTACATGCGTAAGATGTTAACTGTGAAATTAGCAGTACTGGGTCAAATTAGTTTACTCTTCTTTGTGGCTATACTGATTCTGACTTATCAGCTAGTTTACCACAGTTTGGATTGCACTATACCCTGGAAGACATACAACCCTAAAGTTTCACTGGTAGACCATGGGCATTGTCTCTTAAGGAGCCTGAGATCCTTCTTGTCATCAAGCCCTCTAGTTGCTTCATGTTTAAAGGTACTTTGTAGCAAGACAGGAGAGACCTAAAGCTGTTTTTGTTGAGGATGTTTTTCTAGAATTTTTCAGTTTTCAAACCCCAAGGAGCACACTGGAAAACTCTAATACAGACACGCTAAGTTGTACATTTGAACAACTCAGCTGAGCAAATCCAAGGATAAGTGGAGGTCGAGATGTGTTTGAGACAGCTTAGTGCATGCCGAAGACTGCATTGACCTCTAGACTTCAGATTTTAAGAATTTCTTAAATAGGACTTAATAACTAATAAATGATCACTTTTAACAGTAGTCAGGAATTGAGAAAAATACAGTAGCTGTTGGGGGTAGTACTGATCCTGTACTGATGAACAAATATACATTTTACAACCTGAAACCTCAGTAATAGATAGAGGAGTCAATGTAAATACCTGTTAATCAATGATCACATTTTTCCACCTTAAATGTTGCATTATCTAAGCATTGAAATCTACTCAAACAGCTTGAGTAACAAAACTGATGGATAGCAAATGTATTCCTGTATCCTGGAATCAGTGCATATTAGATGGAGTAAACATCACTCCGTTCTGTTGCAGCCTGTTCTGTGTGCTATGACCATCTGACTTGGAAGCAGTAGTAGGGCAGACTTTTAAGAGCTATAAACTGATGTTGATCCATCAATTAGATTGTTGGGATTTCCACCAGCCAAGAATCCATAATTCCAGCATTATGATAGTGTTATGCCGAATATATCAAAACATGAATCGCTGAGAGAAGAGAAGAAAGCTTTGGTTTGTTTTGTCTTTTTGTAAGTCATTCTAAATATTTAACATATATAATATCTCAAAAATGTAACGTTAATAAAGACAAAATTGAAAAAGACAAAGAACATTCCCTGATTTCAACACTGTTCTTTCACAGAAGTTTCATAAGGTTTTTAAAGTACAAAAAAATAAAAAAGGCAAAAAGAAATAAAAGGAAAGTTTACTTTCATGGGCTTTAAATGAACACTCACTAATGTCACCTGATAGTCTTTTGCTGATCTCAATGGGATTTGAAGTAAGCTTCTGGAAATAAATATCTTAAAGCAGTACAAATAAGAAGAGATTTCAATGTAATGAGAAAAATAAAAATCTCCAGAAAAAGCATTTTCAGCTTGGATTAATCCAAAACAATTTCTTTTCTCTTTTGTGTGTGAAACAATTCTCTAGTTTTAGTGGACAAGTGTTTTGTCCGATGCCTTATGAAATGTTTGGCTTGTTTATTATTTATCCTTGCTTTAAGATTCTTCCCTGATGTCAGTTAATCTGTTTGTGAAAATAGCATTTTGAAATACAATAGTAAGATGATTTACTTTGATGACTTATTCTTTTAGTTCTCTTTCCACTCTCCACCTTTATCCCAGCTGAAATTATTTCTTACTTTGCATCAAATGCCGTGAATAGTTTTGATTTCTCCAGAAGTTTGTTATTGAGTGAAGTTATTATTTGCCGTATATTTTTTTCCATGCTTTGCATAGACACCACGTTTGAGAGTTTAGTAAAATTGTGTTCAATACCTTTCTTTAAGGTTGCCAGCATATTTAGGCTAACCTGCTGTCTCACACATGTTACAAAATTTCAGTTCCCTTGCACAAAGCAATCCAATTTCTTTTTGTGGGTTCCCACAGCTAAATCTTGATTTTCTTCTTGTTTGAGAGCAAAATGAAATGCCATGGGATTTTAGCTAAATGATCATGGCGATCACAGAGCAGCTGGTGAGCACCACTGCTTCTAATCAAATTGCGTTACCTTTGAATGAAAATCAGGATTTTGGGATAGGGTGGAGATGGTCTTACCGTAACACCAAGCTGTGGTCAACATATCTACTCAGACCTTAGAATTTTGAGGTAGTCCTAAGTTTAATAATATAGACACAGCCAATACATCCCACCTTTACCAGCAAGTTCTGAGTCTCATAAGACAGTTTCAACTCAAACTCGTCCTGTAAATATAAATACATGCTTTGCCACAACGTGTTTCATTAATACCAAACAGCCTCCCCAATCATTCATCACCTGAAATGATACACACAGGTGCTGAAGTGAAGCGCAGCTGTTGATAAAGGCTGATGCCAAATTATTTTCCTGAGGTGAGTTGGCTTTCGGTTATGCTGAGTTTTTGTTTTCTACTCTTTCCTTTCCTTTTTTTTTTTTTTTTTTTAAAGAGAGTGGGGAAGAGGAGAAGTGTTGGGATTTTAAATATTTTTTTTTCTTTTCTTTAAATAGCAGTGTCTGTAATTTTCCTTTTAATCATAGCAGATGGGCCTGGTCATTCAGTTGTTTGTACGGCTCCATTCACACAGTGAAAATGTGTTGCTGTTCGAAAGTAGTGCTGAGAATCTCAGGTTAAAACCTTTGCCGAATCTTGCGGTTGAAACCAGGAGCTCCCAAGATTTGAAAACATGGAATATAACTTTCATGTATGGCTTTGATTCCTCCCCCCTCCTCTATTCTACATTAGGACATTGTTTTGAATTTTTGGGGCAAAGTGGCAGATATCCATCTTGACACATACAATGGCTTCTGGGACTTCCCAAGAATGGAAGGAATCTAAGTTCAAGTCCTTCTCCGGTTAGGTCCAGAACTCGGCCTTATATTTCACAGTGCAGGTAAGAGCCACAAACACAGCGGATCGGTTGAATTCCTGTGACAGTGACAGTATGGAGACAGGTGTCTCTCAGAACTTCCTATTGAAGAACTTCCACTTTCTATAAATAATTAAGCAGTCATTAAGGCAGAGACTTAAAATATGATCTATACAAAAGCATTAACTACTTAACCAGGTTGTCTCTTTGTTCCAATGAATATTTAATTATTTAATATTAAGTGGAGACAAATTCCCCTCCGTTTTCTATATGAAGCAGTATATGAAAGCAGAAATCTATTGTAGGCTGTCTGTGTAATCTGTCATCTAAACTGCCAGTTCTGGTTGCTTTCCCACTGGTAAATGACAGCGATGTTACCTGTTCAAACATGACCTTGTGCATAAAATGGGTCAATAGGGGTCAGGTTCACCACCTCACCGTTGGTCAACTAGAATTCAAGATACCAGTTTAAGCTGGTCTGTGAGGACCCCTCTTTCTTCCACTGAGCTGGGTACTTTGGAGGGTGTTTTATGTTACCCATTTTACTAAAATACCTCAGGACAGAATGAATACTTTCATAAATTGTTTCTAGTTCTCTGTCCAGAGACAAAAATCTAGATCATAAGTTTCAACTAAATATTTCCATTTTAGGTATATAAATTTAAGGGAGACAAAAGTAATTTTTCCTTTAAAATTACTAGACTTTGACAGTGTTGACCTCTATTTTTCAGGTGGTAAGTATAAATGGTGTATCACAGTATGCCAATGGGCACTATATTAAACTAGATAGTCTTAGTTCCGCAATACAGATAATACTGTCAAATGGAAGCCTGGTCAAGGAGTATTGAGACCTGAAAGTCAGATGACTCTGTTGAGATGGAGACTTGATGTGTATAAATCCAAGAAGACTCATCTACTTTATTAGTTTAATTAAAGTTATTGGCTAGTATTTAGATGGGACAAATCATTAAGATTTCTATTTCTTCCCTAGTACATAAAACTGATCCTCAGCAAGGGAGGGCTGTTTTGCCAACTGTCTCTCGTTAAAATATTATCAATATGTTTCTCCTCATTTCTTTCACAGCTGGAAAAGGTGCTCACAACATCTCCCATTTAATAGCACACCCTGGCTAGAGTCCTCAGAGGCTTTTGTTTCCCCGTTAATTGAAGACTTCATTTGAAGATTGCCAGAAGCCGGCACTATTTCAGAAAAAGCCGGTGGGCTGCAGCGTGACACAAGAGACTCCCAAAGAAGGAGGGTTGTGGCCCTTCCTTCATCACATAAGAGCAATCCCACAGCCCCCGGCGCCTGCGCTTGCGAGGGTGGAAATCTGGCTGGCACGTCCTACCCTCTGACTCCTATTAAAACAGCAACAAAGACTACCCATCCCGGTCTGCCAAATGAACATCCAAGTGCATAAAATTCAATCCCTCTTTCCTCCCAAATTGCTAAAGCAGCTCGAGACAGTCACTTCCATGACCTTGTGAAACGTCTCTGGCATTGCAGAAACAACCCGTGCCTCTTTGTAGTAGGAGAAGAGGATTTTTTTTTTTTGAAGGAGGGGCGTTTTTATTTTATTTTTCCACCTCCCTCCCTCCTCCTTTCCTTGAGCAAATCCCCATAACAAATAAAGTTACACTTCAAGACTGGATTACGCAGACTGTTAGGTTTGCATGCCAATGTTTACTTTAAGTTAAAAATTATACTTCTGAGAATTCAAATAATATGTTTAAAGTATTTCCAGGCTATTGCTTTGCTTGTATTTGTTTTGGCACTGATTCCCTCCACGAATATGTCAGTTTTGAAGGAGAGATGAATGCTGTTCAGTTACAGCCTTTGCCTATTGATCATACATTTAACATCTGTTGACTTTGTTTATGTGCAGTTTCGGAGGGATACATGGCAAACTTAAGAGCACTTGCTGCAGAGAAATTTTGTTGATGAGACCTTACCTCTTTCAAGGTAAATATTCTTGGATGGCAAATAGTCTAACGGGGGAGTAGTAAGAGCCCACAGCACTGCTATTCATAGATCAGAGTAGATAATCAGAATAATCCTTTTTGACCTCAAAATTTATATATCTATCAAAAGGTCTCACTTCCATTTTTCATTGTAATGGCTTGTCTGGGACTCAGATGAAAGGACTAGAGAGTGCCTGTCTCACCTGACATCCTCTGGAAGATATTCCTTTCCACGGCTGTCTTTTCTCTGAAAGCCAGCTTGCCTGATATCCCCAAACAACATGCCAGATCCTGTACTCTCAAGCCTTGATTCAACTTCTCCCGAGGCGTGCGTATCCTGTGGCTGCATACACCTGAGCTGGCTCCTCACAACTTACCCCTGGAAACAGACCTGAGAGGAGATACAGGCCAGGGACAGCTGAGCTGACTTTAAGTGAGCCAGTTGCGTGTGCGTGTAAAGCTTATTAACTCAAGCCGAAAACAGTGTAAACACGGCTGTGGCTATAGATACCGGGACTGATGCTGTACAGCAACAGCTTGGATTGTCTTGGCATGAAGATCTCCTTAACCCACTCTGTTGCACTTATACGGACTTTGCAGACCCATTTCTTTTAGTCCATTATTTCTTTCCTGCCTCTATTTTGCCTTTGTCTTTGATACATTTTAATCGGGGCAACTTCTGTGTGGAAACACCTTCCTCTGAGAGGTATGGAACATAGTGGTTTCTGTAAGTTTTAGAAGCAGAGGAAGAGGTTAGGGATGGCAAATGAGCAGATCTGTAGGAGAAATTTTTTTGCCGGTTATAACTTTCTCTAATGGTGTCCAGGAGTAGTCCATCTGTTTCTCCTGGAGTTTTTGAAAGACTTAGGAAGGCAGGTAGAATATCCTCCAATCTTATCTTGAAAGCAAGATGAAGCTGACACTTCTTCCATTTATTTCATCTAGAAATGAACTAATATTTATTCTTGGGAATGATTTGTGGAAGAACTTCACAGACTTTGCTTCCACAAAATTTCCTTAGACTTTGCGTTTATTTAAGGACTACATAGTAGAGCAAGAAATTGAGTCTGGAAAGTAACTGGACTTTCTGAACACTTGGAGGAAATGTAGGAACAAAACTATTCAGATATATTTTATTATGTTTTAAATAATGGGTGAATACAAAAGAGGAAAAGTTGGTCAAGTTAATTAACACTTAGTGAAAGAAAAAAAGAAGACATAACAGGAGTTTTAGAAATTACTTGACATTGAGATAAAGGAATAAATCATTAATTGGTTATCTTGTTAGGGCTATAGAGGGACTCCTAACAAGGTCACCATGACTTTGACAGTGACCACAGCTATATTGCTTTTAGAGCTGAAAGGGAGAATAGTGATAAGGAAATTGGATAGGTAATTATGCAAAGGTCAGGAGGGAAGGTCAGATGATTGCCAAGCTGGTCAAAGGGCAAGGCATGTCATCAAAATGGCTGAAATGATAGTTGTCTGTAAACTCATTGTCCCTTTTCAAATTGACATCAAAGAAAATGGAAAGCATTGATAATCTCTCTAAGAAGATAATTAAGCAGATGGGCATAAAAATTAAAAAGATAGATAAATAAGCTAATGAATAATGTACCAGAAAAAGAGATGCAAATGTAAATGTTGAAGTATGGACAAGCTTAATAGCAAAAGCTTACAGGCTTTGCTAACTTGGAAATTTTAAATAATGGAAATATGAAGATTTTAATTCTTTATGATGTAAATGAATTCAGTGGTGGGAAATGACATGGCCATGGATGTCTCCTGTTTCTGGAAGCAATTTTGCTTTTGTATTTTGTGGCAACAGGAATGGATGTGAAACAGGGGCCAGCCTTCTCTCCTCAACCTGTTCCATCATCTCAGCATATAGCTTCTCTTTTGAAAGTTTCTTCTTGGCTCCATTCATATCTCTCCTCCTCCTCACTGCAGCTGAATGCAGGTGTGAATTTACTAGGGAGACACGAGCCTTTTTCCAGTGGTGGGAGTCTCCTCCATGTGGCTTATTCTTCAAATTAATCCAACTGCAAACTTGCAATGGCAGACCTCATCTCTTCAGGTTAAGGCTGTGTCTGCCATGGCTCACAGCACTGCGAAAATCCAGCCAGAGCCAAGGACTTAAATGTTGAACCTACACTCTTGCAAGTTTCGTTCAACTTTTAGTTCTGCAGCCCCAAGATGTGCCTAAGTGCATATGAATGCAATAAATAAAGATGAAGCAATATAGAGAGTAGGCTGGTTTTCCTCTTTTCACAGGGGAATAACTGTTTCTCAATTAACATCTGTTAGACTGTCATTTCTTAAAACAAAGGGCTGCCATGTGAATAAAGGTACCTCATATTGCAATAATTATTCCTATTTCCATATAGGAGTTGATAGCATTACTGCCTGTGGTATAAAATATTGGGTATAAAGATTTTATTTTGCACTCAGGGTGTGTTCATGAAGGGAGCATTGCAACGCTTTATCAGTATAATTAAAATATAGAAATAGAGAGGGGGGAAACAGATGAAACAGAAAGATGACCTGAACTCTTTTGGTTCCTTTGTTTTCAGATTGACTGAGATGGCTTGTGTCAACAGCATAATAATCATTAATAAAATTTTCTTTTGAGCTGAACAAAAAAATAAATTTCCAGATATGCAGAATTTTCACTGGAAGTTCATGGCAGTTATTTCAAAAAAATGCAGTGACCTACTGGGTAGGACACCCAGAATATCTGTGTTCTTGTCTGGATATATAGAGCAGGGACTCAAACATTAATTTTCTTTCACTGCAAATGTATCCTGTACACTAGGCTACTGGAGAAGGAAAATCTGTATTTTAAATGCCATTCTTTTCTAAGATCAGGCATATATTTGCATGGAAACTTTCAGTTTCCATTAAGTGACACTTCCCAGTGAAAATCCATCTTTTCCCATTCTAATGATGACATGAATTTCAAAGTACTTCAATGCTTTTGCAGAAAAAACAGAATCTCCTACAGCTGATTATAAAATATAGCTCTCCATTTCTGTCCTGCAGATGCTCATGCAGTGTGGGACATAGTCTGTCTCATCATATATTTTATGTCTGTCAACACTTTTGGCACCTACTACGATGTTCCTACGTGCAATGTGGAGGGTTACAAACCTCTGAAGCTCTCCGGAGTGAGATCCTATTTATCTAAGTTAGGTACCTAAAATCCTCCAGAAACCTGCCTCTGAAGGCTTTCAAAGCCCCCTACTTCTTTCTGTTGACCACACAGGAAATGTAGGTATTTGAGAGAGCTTCCTTTACTTAATACCTACAACTTAGATCCAAAGCAGCTGTCTAACTTGCTGAGTAGATCCCTGCAGCCATACCCATTCTTCTCTTTGCATCAGTGTTTTGGCATTATGATAACAGCTGCTGCAAAATCTTTAAACCTTGTTAACTCTGTATTTAATTTTACCACAGGAATGTTCACGGCCACTGAAGAGCAGAGCTGAATCTGGCCCATTAATTTATTTGTTGCAGGGGAGGGGAAGGAGAGGATTTTTTGTGTTTACATCATTTACAAAATGCAAATCATTCACAATGCACATCTCCTTAACATGTAAATTTGGGGTCCATCTCAGCTTCCCTCAAAATGTTGTACACTGAAATTGATATAACAGGATACAAGAGGAATGTGGTATCCCTTCCTGTTTGATTCCACCTAGGTCTCATACTAATGATTATCAATAACAGCAAGATGCAATATAAGGACAAGACTGCATTTATGTGGCCAGCTCAGGAGTGGACTCGCTCCCAGCTTATTTCAAGCAAGATTCATACTTTGTCTGACTCTGAAAACTGCATCTGGATCTGACACCAGGATTTCAGTTTTGCATCTGAGGAAATTTCTTTCAAATACCCCTGGAAGTTGCTGATGCCCAGAATAGTGACTTGGTTTCCATATACCTCTGAATTTGTTATAAAACAGAAAAGCAAGAGAACAAAGGAAGAAACGGGCAGTCTCAGGGCCCTGAAGAAGAATTTCTGTTTGCATTACCGCTTGATAATGACTATTATTCAGTGTTTTGGATACGTGTTTTTTCCTTTCTGGAATTTTATCCTGGTGAATTAAATTGTGAAAGACTCAGCTGTAGGTCCAATTGCTTGTCGTCTTGTGGTCATTACTTCTCTGGAGTCCCCTTTCTGGAGCTCCCAGGCATACTCATGGGATACGAGCTTCCTTTCAAGTGCCTCTTGGAAGAGCTGGACTCCAAGAGATCTTCCTCTTTGTCCTCACTATTTCCTCCTCCTATTCCTTAGGTGTCTTCAGAGGATTCCCCAATGCCCCTTGAACATATGCCTTATAGTATAACTTTTCCCAAATTCACATGCAAGGCACGAGGGATTGCGTGTGCATTTATCAGAATACAACAGAGAATGAACGGTGCAGAGGCTGAACAAAAAGTCTTTTGCTGCTACTTGTCACAGCCTTAAGACTCACAAGGACAGTCATTCTGTGCTCGTACAGAAAAGATGTCTGCTCACCGCGCACTGCCTCACCAGGGTCCTCGTGCAACCTGCTTTATCTCAAGTGCTTGAAAAATGTCTGCTTGAGAAAGATCAGCACCGTCTCTTCTGTGACTTTCAGCTGCCTTTGTCCTGTCATTCTCCGATCAGCAGGGTGATAACAGCCATTGGGGTCTGCTGCCAAGGTGGCACTTGTCCTGACAAACTTGCCATCCCTGGCTGGCTTCACATCTTAGATGTTTGTCTCTGGTTAGAAGATCATCCTGATTTAATGATGCGCTGGAAGGTTTGAGCATTCACCTTTGGGCATTCCACCCTCTACAGAGATGAGGAGGTTGAAGGGTATATGCAAAGCTGCTCACTTCTTTCCACTCCATTCAGAAGTTGTATAAGGTAAGGTCATTTTAAAAAACACATCTTGGAGCATATTAGAGACTGCTCTAAAGTATACTGGCATCTGGAGGAGCACTCTGATGAATCAACATCCAGGAACAAGAGGTGCCCAACTTCCCCGTTGCCATAAAGCCCAACTTTCCCTATAGCGCAAGTGTCATTTTCCACATCTTTCCCAGAAAGCTGAGGACATGGGGATGCACAGTGTGTTACTTCCTTCTCACTGCAGAAAAGCTGACTTTAAAAGCTCTCCAGGTTCCCAGATTTCAAGCTCTATTTATAATGCCAAAGCACTAAGGTATTTTTCATAGTTTTAATGCTATCACATCTTTTAATGCACTGCCTTAAACTGCCAAAAAATAATGTTCCCAATCAAGGCAACTATATTTTATATACAAGCTATGAGTTACTTCTTCCTAGTGGTGTTAATCAGATTTCATTTATTTTTATAGCATTAGGGACATTAACATTACCCTCTGGAAATATTCCCCTTTCTATTTGTCCTTGGATAAGATATCTCCTGTATGAGGATAACTTTCTTCCTGAAGATAAATGTTTCCCGATAAAACAATATTGTTAACCTGTAACAACTGCAACATGAAATAAATGCAGTTGTCAAGTAAACTTTAAAGGGGGGAATTAAAAATAAAAAAAAAAAAAAAGAAAAAGAAGAGAGAAACCCAGGACACATTAAAATACTGCTGTATTGTTCTTTGCTATCCCCAAATGCATTTATCTTTCTGGCTATCTCACATGATTGAATAGCAGAGAAGTCACCTGTCACCTAATGTCAGATGACAGAAGATGTATTAGCATCACAGGGTAATGTGTTTGTTCTCAAGAAGAGGAAAGAGAGGTTCAGATGTCTTTCATACTGCGGCATTCAAAAGAAATCAATGTGGTTGAAATACCCTTAAAGTTTCCCCATATGGACTATAGGATGGACTTCAAGTCTGCAAATATTCATGGGTTATTTTTTCTACTTTTTTTCTTTCCGACAACTTTTCTCTACCTCTCTACTGTCTTCTGATGAAAAAAAAAAAAAAAAGTGAGTTGTTTAAATTGTAAGGTGCAATCAGCAAAGCCACTTAAAATGTTGATCTTATAAAATTTAATGTCCCCTGGAGAAGATGGTTGTCATAGAAAAACTGATAAAGGTGTGAGGTATTTCATGAGTGAGGGAAAAACGAGGCATAAAAATGGTTGAAAACAAGGATGATAGAGGTGAATAATTTAATGTTTTAGCTCTCTTTTGATGTTTTCTTGTTGTTTTTCATTTGTTTGCTTGCTTCTTTACCTGCTTTACCCCATGAGGCACTGAAAATATCCAAAAGGTGGTTTTCTTTGTTTATTTTTTTCCTTTTTTACTAGATATTTTGGTTCTCTGTTTATTGCTCCCCTTCTTGAAATGTTGGCTTTGTAATGAAGACCAGATTTAAAGGGAGTTGCCTTCCTTTCCTGATTCCAATCTATATTAGACATTGTTCAGAATATGTATTATTCCCCACAGATTATTTATGTGTTTTGAATTTACCTAATCTTAATCCCATGCTGATATCTTCTACTTGTATTCTAGTTTCTCAGGGTCAGTATCATCAATGTTTCTAACTCTCCCCTGTTCAGCATCAGCTTCATTAACTTTTCCACAGGTGGGCAAAGAGAAGAAACATGTCCGTCACATGAAAATAAAACCAGAATAAAATGATGAAATATAGAGGGGTTCAGTTCCCTCTCAGGCACCAAAGTCATGATTTGATATAGTATTTTCATAAATTCATTATCATTTATTTATGTATATGTCTATGGAAAATACATAGCAGTAGTTTGCAACCACACAGATTCTCTATTTCACTATTACATTATATTTTGACATGATAATAGACCAAAGACTATGAAAAGAATAAGGAAGATTATTCTTGGCTGTAGAACTTGGGTTCGGTTCCCCACTTCGGTGAAAACTTTTTGATGTAGTTTCTCAATGCCTTTTGTTCCCGCTTACAATTTTATCACAACACCACTGCCCTTCCTGTCTTTCAGGGATGGTAAAAGAAAGAAGTTCTGTGTGTCCTCTGATTTGGAGGCAGGGAAGCCATATCTTAGATCACACATAACTGGAGCCCTTGAAAATCTTCGATGGGTACACTTGAGGGGAATGCTGATATTTTTTTTCTGGTAATATTGGGAACAGTATTAGAATAGAAGAGTACACCGGTGTCTGGAGCAAGGCTCCGCCTTCTCCAGCTACTTCTATCTTGTCTTCTATGTATAGGGGACAACAAAGACTTACTCTCTTGCTGGGATTTCTGAGAAGTAATTTTTTTACTATATTTTTAGAGCATATTGCTTTTAAAGTACACTATCCCTGTTGAGCAAAAGGCACTCTGTGTGCTTCCACTGTGGGTTCA
>NW_009647856.1:8462846-8470252 GCF_000708025.1 Charadrius vociferus | reverse complement strand
TGCTTCCACTGGGGGTTCAGCAGCTAAAACTTGGCTTCTGCTTAGCGAAATAATGCAATTCAAGAGCAGTCTATGGGAGAACCAGAGCTGGTTGTATCTATAAACAGAAACATCTTTTGTGGCATTTGCCTGTAAGAAATACCTGTTTGCCTGACTCTTGTTCACCTTACTCAGGCATACATCTTGGCACAGTAACCAGGGTGAACTGAAAAGGCTTTGGACCCCTGTCCTGCTCTGTAAGGGTATTACCTTGCCTTAGTTGTGTCTGCAAGAGTCTCTGCTCTGCTGTTCTCTGCTGCTGAAATTCATTTGGTTTCTCCCTTGGTCTCTTGATTCCTTTTTCAGCACACTTTCTGACCTTTGAGACAGTAAATTGCATCTCATCACATAACCCCAGAAGATCTAACTGGATGCCTTTCTGTGCCCCAAACCATTATTTTGGTGTGTGTTCTCTTTGTAGTTTCAGAGGAAGGAGGAAGAAAGGGGGATGGAAAAGAAGTTGGGAGCTTTTATAATTATAAAAGCTTTTCTTAGGGCTTTAGCTAACTATTAAGTAAATATGTTTCTTATTTTAACCTCTGGAGTGCCCCAGGCCTCACAGGGATATTTCACATACATGGATTTTTGCGGTAGGATGTAGGTCATGCTATTGCACTGATTAGCATGGACTCTGCCTTTCAAGATATGCCTCTGGGTGGGATGCTCTTCCAAGGAGTAACTGGATTAGTCACTAGGTCAAAGACTAAGTGCTTGGTCTTTGTGGCCTAGAAATTCAATACCTTGTCCCAAGCTGGAGCCACTGAGCCTAACAAATGAACTCTTTCGGAGACCTTGCCCAGCATCTACCTGTTCTGTGTTTAAACAACAGGAAAATTACTTCTAGCGTTTGTCTGACGACACAGCTCTTAAGCAAGGTTGTTATAAGGTGAGGTGGTCGACTATAAGTTTTGCCTTAGTGTTCAATGCATTTTCTGAGATACTTTATAAGCAAAGAAATCTCAAATCCATTAAGAACTGTGAGACAGATAAAAAATTGAATTTCAGTTCCAGCCTGATGTCTTAATCCATTTCTGACTAAATGTTTTACACTGTGTTTAGCGTTAGGGACATCTGCAAATGAGCACACACATGCACACATTTCACTAAGCTTCTTTTTTTCTTTTTCTACTTTCACAGTTAAGGGTTTTTCTTCTCACTTCCCTCACCCCTTTTAATGTCTTTTAAGAGAAAGATGCAGTCAGCAAAAAACAGCATTCTGTGGCTAATGTGAATCAAGAAGGATGTGTCATGTATAATGAGACATGAATAGCTAAGGAGATTGCACAGCCTGTATCATAGGCACATGGAATTGGATGGTGAATCCTGCTTTATATAGGTCAGCCCCTTCCTAAAACATATGATCATATCCCTATTTCCAGCCTAAATGTACTAATGGACAATTTATATCATCCTTATTCATGCTAATGTTATGATTCAGATTGTCTTTCCTTTGCATTCTACTCCTACACCTATTTGTAGACCACTGTACTTATTCCTAGACTTATGCCCCCTTCCAGCTTTCCTCTCCTATTTTAAACTAATTTTCTTGTAAATGCATAATCAGCCTTGTTCATATTACTCCAGACAAAGGCTGAGGTGTGCTTGTAAATGGCACTGTCTTCCTTGTCTCTGTGAAAAACAACTGACGAGACACCCTTAAATTGCTAATTGTTTTGTTGTTGTTGTTTTTTTTTTCATGGATAAATCACTTTATTGTCTCTTTTTCATTCTAGTTGGGAAAGATTTCATTTTGCTTTGACATCCAAAAATTATGCATCTAGTGTAAGTAAGTGAATGGTATAGGCTCTCTATCAATCTAAAGGATGATAAAAGGCACTTCAAGAATATGTTTAATTTTACCGTTTTCAGATGAGATTAAATATCTCTGGGACTCTCTCACTTAATTTCAACACCAAATATGACTTAAGTTAGAATGGAAGAACTCAGCTCTTCTTGGTCAACTAGATCACCCACGTTTCTCTCAATGCCATTTCATAGGAAAAAATTGTTCATGTGTCCCCACACGTGAAACAGAAATACTGCAGTGTTGTGGTAAGAAGGCAGGGAGCTGAGAGAAACACTGTCATCTAGTTCATACTGATATTACTTACGACTCCATGAGCTATAGTCAAAGACTTTTACTTTCCTGTGTTGTGCAGTGCACTGGATACCTCCATCTCAGTAAACAGATCAATGCAACCCGGGCCCTACAATTAGGTTCATACAGTCTGTGCAGTATTTTATGCAGAGCTTGGGCTCAGCAAAAAACAGCCAACTGAGCACATCTTAGTGTTATCATTACCCTCTGAAGAATACAAACCCCTACTTGCAACTGAGGTACTGACTACAGGCGTTCTTACAGCAGGGATATGTCTGGAGTAGGATTGTTAGCCCAAACTGTACTTGCTTGTGGGGATGTTTTTAAATATATTTTTTTCCAGCACTGAGAGTGCTCAGTGCCCCTGTACATCTGCCCAGAGTGGCTGTCACATTGTGTCCATGGAAATACTGTAAATATGATGTAGCATTTGTCCTTCAGTTTTACTGGATACCACTCGGTGGTTAAACTGAACCAACAACTGTTCATCTGCAACAGAAGCATTTTAAGAAATCAATCACAGAATCATAGAATGGTTTAGGTTGGAAGGGACCTTAAAGATCATCTCGTTCCAACCCCCCTGCCATGGGCAGGGACACCTCCCACCAGACCAGGCTGCTCAAAGCCCCATCCAGCCTGGCCTTGAACACCTCCAGGGATGGGGCAGCCACAGCTTCTCTGGGCAACCTGGGCCAGTGTCTCACCACCCTCAGAGTGAAAAATTTCCTGCTTATATCTAGTCTAAATCTACTCTTTTCTTGTTTGAAGCCATTACCCCTTGTCCTATCACTACATGCCCTTGCAAAAAGTCCCTCTCCAGCTTTCTTGTAGGCCCCCTTCAGATACTGAAAGGCTGCTAGAAGATCTCCCCGGAGCCTTCTCTTCTCCAGGCTGAACAGCCCCAACTCTCTCAGCCTGTCCTCATAGGATAGGTGCTCCAGCCCACTGACCATCTTCATGGTCCTCCTCTGGAACTGCTCCGGCAGGTCCATGTCCGTTTTGTGCTGAGGCTCCAAAGCTGGATGCAGTACTGCGGGTGGGGTCTCATGACAGCAGAGTAGAGGTGAAGAATCACCTCCCTTGACCTGCTGGCCACGCTGCTTTTGATGCAGCCAAGAATGTGATTGGCTTTCTGGGCTGCCAGCGCACATTGCCAGCTCACGTTGAGTTTCTTATCCACCAACACCCCCAAGTCCTTCTCCTCAGGGCTGCTCTCAATCCATTCTCTGCCCAGCCTGTATTTGTGCTTGGAATTGCTGTGACCCACGTGCAGAACCTTGCATTTCACCTGGTCAGACCCCATGAGGTTCACACAGGCCTACCTACCAAAGCTTACAAGGTCCCTCTAGATGGCATCCCTCCCCTCCAGCGTGTCAACTGCACCACACAGCTTGCTGTCATCAGCAAACTTGCTGAGGATGCACTTAAGCCCATTGTCCGTGTTGCTGATAAAGATGTTAAACAGCACCGGTCCCAGTACTGACCCCTGAGGAACGCCACTCATCACTGATTTCCACTTGGATATCGAGCCATTTACCACAGTCCTTTGAGTGCATCCATTCAGCCAGTTTCTTATCCACCAAGTGGTCCATCCACCAAATCCATGTCTCTCCAGTTTAGAGACAAGGATGTTGTGCAGGACAGTGTCAAACGCTTTGCATAAGTCCAGGTAGATGACATCTGTTGCCCTTTCCTTATCCACCAACGCTGTAATCCCATTGTAGAAGGCCACTGTACTCCTCCTCCTCACTCCCCCCCACCAACTGCCTACTTGGCAGATGTTTCTAAATGTTCTGAACACTGCATTTGGGTTTCCATTGTAGCAGCTGATTGTCCATGTGACACTTCTACTCCGTGCCATTAATGGTTGGCACGGCCCAGTCTGCAGGACAGGAAAATAGGCATAGGTGATGTGGAAGGATACATCAATTTTAGGGACACCTGAAATTCATCCCTGTCAAGAATGGACAGGGAAGAATAGATTTCTTACCCTACCTACTGTTTATTTATCACAGACCTTAATCTGACACTTTCCATTAATATGAAATTAATGGTGTTGCAATAATAAATGAAATTTAATCCTATATAGCAAATTAAATTATTGCACCTGAATTAATATTGTCTTTGTTATATTATTACCACTTTTTATGTACATAAGAAGTCAGTCTAAAAAATGGGATTTGAGAACTTGACCTATTACACCAAGGCAATGTTCAAGTCTTAAACATTCATATTAGGACAGTATGTTCCTTAGGTCTAAAAATAACCCACCTTTTTCCAGATAGCTACTAACCCCCTCTTATTTCTTAGAATTTATTTTTCCCCCTACTATTACCACAAAGCCGCCCACCTGTTTCTAACTGTACTCCTCTCTACAAGTGCTGATGCCAAAGACAATTGATTTTCTCCCTCCTTTATGTAAGAACACGCATTTTCATTCCTACATAATCTGAATTTGCTATGTATACACATTATTATGAATCATTTTTGCAGAAATAAAGACAGGCAAATATCATCACCTTAACCTTTCTTTAAACCAAAAAACAAAAATGAGGAGGAGGGTGTATGTGTGTGTGACAAATTTAAACTTTCCCAAGGGGTGAAGAAACTCTCAAAAATACTAAATTAAATTTTCTTTGCTCTTCAAGTTTTCATTATTTTTGATCAAAAGTGAAGTTAGTTGTGATTGTTATCAATTATTGAGCCTGGAGAAAAGAAGGCTCTTGGGACATCTTATTACAGCCTTTCTATGTATAAAAGGGGCTTATAAGAAAGATGGAGAGAGACTTTTTACCAAGATCTGTAGTGACAGGACAAGGGGCAACGGTTTTAAACTGGAAGAGGGTAGGTTTAGACTGGACATAGGGAAGAAGTTCTTTACTCTGAGGGTGGTGAGACACTGGCCCAGGTTGCCCAGAGAAGCTGTGGCTGCCCCATCCCTGGAGGTGTTCAAGGCCAGGCTGGATGGGGCTTTGAGCAGCCTGGTCTGGTGGGAGGTGTCCCTGCCCATGGCAGGGGGGGTGGAACGAGATGATCTTTAAGGTCCCTTCCAACCCAAACCATTCTATGATTTTAGATTTCTCTGGTTCTTTTTTTTTTTACAAGAAAAAAAGAAAACAGAAAAAAAAAAATTACATTTTATGTGGGTTTTTTGTTGCTTTTAAATGATATAGCACAATGTTTCTTTCTTCCTTATTCTTCCTTTGCCTCTTTCTTTATTTCTGTATTTCTCTCACATGAATTCCATTTTTTCCCTCTGGTTCTAGATAAGGTGAATTATATACATCCCTTGTACTTTTTTACTGGCACTGGATACAATTGTCCTTAAAAAAACATGATTTCATTACAGCTGCTTAGAAAGCAACTATTTATCCCAAGAATTTTTTCTTTCATTGACATAATTCTAAATTTAAGATAAAAATAGTCTTTAACAATTCAAAAAGGGAAGCAATTCAATGTACAAACAGTTTGACTTTTCAATCGGAAAGTATCGGCTTAAAGTGTAAAGACCAAGATTATAAATCTATTTTTTATAAAGATTTAGGTTTCAATTTTATTCTTGAATTCTAAAGCTGATACAAATTGGCCATTGCAACTATCTCATACAAGTTCACTTCTATAATGGTACATTATTTTCAGGTACAAATATTTCCACTTTTACACAGACGTGAAGAAACATTGACCCATCTAAAACATGGAGGATACTTTCACTTCATATTTCACAGCCTAACAAACACATTGTGTTTTTTGCTTGTGCCTTTATTTTCTATTTAGCACATCAACCAAAACTGGTATCCAGTGTCATTAGAGGGAGGCCACAATAAAAAATTCTGAGTCATAACTCAACACTTTCCACCTTCAAAGCAGTTTGTGAACAATCGGAGTGACAATCTTGTGAAGCAAAGCAGCAAAATAATTCCAGAGTTAAAGTCGCTTAACTGAGGAAAACAGATTTGAAGGCTGTCACACAAGCACAGGCATTTCCAAGGACGTGTTAACCTATTTTGGACAATTTTTTCTCGGACTGGGAGGAATTGTAGTTTGGAGGTGCCTGTCTCATGCCTAGAGGGATCATGGATGGGTAACATAGGCTGCTTTCAGGCAGCGGGAGTTCAGAGGCATGAACATAGACCCCAGTGACTCAGTAACAAAGCTGGGGTTATGTAGCCATTAAGAACATCTGTGTTAGATGCTAGAAGTTGCTTTAAATAAGAATGAGTAATTTTAAAACACGGTGAGCCTAATGCACGTTTCAGAGCAAACAAGTGCTCAAGAGTAAGGGAAAAGGTCCAAAGAAGGAGTTTAGTTTAGCAGACACACGCACAGAGAATGAATCAATTCTTTTAGTGTGTTAGTCTCAGGTGGGGTGGAGAGAAGAAAGCTTCATCCTTTCCTTGGAAAAGCAATAAATGCCAAGTTGTCATGAAACTTTCCCTTTCATGGGTGTGCTTGAATGAGTTCAACTTTCATTCACTGTTCAGGCTTTGAAGGTTTGGCATTCTGAATGATTTTGAAACTATCTGGGACAGTTTCAGCAGTGCTGATCTGAACAGAGCAACAGGTGTGAAGCGGTGGCCTGCGAGCCACCCCCAGACATTACACAGCATGAAAGTGACTCAGACCTTCAGAAATGTCTTCATTCACCAAAGCAGTGGGTATGCACAACTCTGCTATGTAACTTAAGTCTGGGTAGAAAGTGAAAAATTCTAGTGACTCTGTTTTTTGCTGAAATACTTATTTTCTTACGTTATTCTACAATCCACACCCTATTCCCTAATATTTCTGTGAGACTAAACCCCATTGAGATGTAACCTATAAAAGCACGAGTGCTCAATCATGCTCTAATTCATAATCAATGGAGTAACCTAGTTGGCTGTCATGAATCTGTATTAATGTCTAAGGAATTCAACATTGTCTGGATGAAATTAATCACTGTTTGTCCTAGGCAAGAATTAAAAAGAATATTTATAATTGTTACCAAAAGAATATAGTTGTCTTTTGGATGGCAACAGAATTCTTTCCATCTCTATGTGTGAGAAAATGTGTTGTATGTGGGACTTAATAACTGGGAACACAGAAGTTTGCTATGAAAAAATATACCATGTCTCTGTCATAAAGGAATATTCCACATCTAAATATAATAATAATAAAAAAAAACCCCAAAACTAAACACCGTAATAATAATTCACCTGATGATTACTTGAAAATGGAGTATGTAGGAGAGGAAGAAAGAAATAACTAAACCAGTTTTCTGCTAAAAAAGGCAAGT
>NW_009647856.1:8455296-8462786 GCF_000708025.1 Charadrius vociferus | reverse complement strand
TCTTCTAACCATGTGGAAATTAAGGATTATTTTTATTTCTCACCAGTATGGTTTTTTTTGTGTTTCCCATAATGAATTCTGTTATTTTTTCTTTTTTTTTTTTTTTTTCAGACAACATTCAAAAGGAACATCCACAACAGAAATAAGGAGATGGTATCTGATTTACAAACTGTGAGTAAGGTACTTCGATCTGCAACATAATGTTCAGAACCAAATTGGTTTACACTGGTTTTAAATCATAGAATCATAGAATACCAGGTTGGAAGTGACCTCAGGGATCATCTGGTCCAACCTTTCTTGGCAAAAGCACAGTCTAGACAAGGTGGCCCCGCACCCTGTCCAGATGAATCTTAAAAGTGTCCAATGATGGCGAATCCACCGCTTTCCTGAGGAAATTATTCTAATGGCTGACTGTTCTCATTGTGAAAAATTTTCCTCTTGTGTCCAGTTGGAATATCCCCAGGAGTAACTTGTACTCATAAAGGAAGGATTTAACCTAAAGCCTTCCACATTTTAAGAAGGTGCCATAACCATCGCACTATATAATCTGCTGTCACAGTTCCTGTCCTGTATAACCTGACCTTCCCCTTTGACTAAAAATTACAATGTTGAGGTCAGTTTGGCACCTTTTTTTCCCCTTCCTCGGGCTGAGTTATGCTTGAGGACAATATAGAAAATGGAACAGTTTTATCACAAGCACATAAAACCCCTCGCCTCTGCCTTCACAGGCTTTATGAAAATCTGCAGTCCACATTCTTGCCCTGAATCAGCAGAACTTGAACTCAGATCCATCACAATGCAAGTCAACGAGGTGCTGGAGGCTGGAGAGGAAAGTTCTTACTGAGGTCCTGTGTGAAGCTCTTTCACACAGCCGTTACAGTGTTAAAAATATACTATGTACATCCAGGAATGTAAGGTGTCATCACTGTGAGGGAATTCAAAGCTATTTAGAATAGAATAGGATATTTGATTAGTTTGTTCATGGTTTATCTGAACAGTAATGGCCATAATGAAGGTACCACATGGCTTAATCTGAGCAGCAGGGACAAAAGGGTTTGACATACAACGACACAGTGAGAAGCGGAAAAGGTTTGTTCTTGAACTATTTTATTTTATCTTTGTTGCCCAGCAGAACTGGATTTTCTTACTTGGTTCTGTTTTGCAGTGGAAAATTTAGAAGTTCAAAGTTTCATTGGAGTATTCATTTAAAGGACATGTGTGAGCAGGTCCACCTCTGGTCAAACTGGGGTATTCTCACTGTATTGGTTTCTGCCTACAGGGAGAGAGCAGTAAGACAACAGTACCTCACTGAGGATGAGAGAACAACACAACCTGGCAAATAAATCTGATCAGAAATGTTTGACCTCAAAGGCATATTTCCATGTTTTTTCCTGATCTTTTCACTCATCCTAAGCCTTCAGAGTCTAGTGTGAGTTTTATGATACTCCCATTATTCAGTAGTTACTGAACATCATATATAACCTAGGACGGCTTCTTTGGAGTTATATGTTTCCTTTGATGAATCATAACTATAGCTAAACATTTGGGGAAAAAAAAGAAAAAAAAAAGATAATATATCTAGGATCGAGGGCATGTGACTGTGCAAACCCACCAGGGCTCTGAGAAAAGTTTTGCTGATGTTGTTTTATAAGGAAACCTGCTTCCATTGGCCTAAATGCAAGCTGGACATCTGAAACTTGTTAACAACAGCTGTTACTGGGTTGCTGTTTTCCTTTTTATTTTTATAAGAAGTGGAATCTTTAGGTCATACCCTGTTGTTTTTAGCAATCATTTCAGAAAGTTTTATGTATGAATGTGTAGGTAGGTCGGGACCGGAGCTTAAATTTGGAAGACAAACCGTTTCTGCTGGTATTGTATATAGCTCATTAGGAGTGATGCCTGACCTTACAGCATTGTAAGGACCAATGTTTTTGCAAAGAACTGCAGACACATGCTGGGCTTGACTGCAGAAACTCACCTCCAATGCCAACTATACTTGTCTCCGAAAGCTAAACTCAAATGACTCATCAGACATACTAGACGAAGTAGAGAATATTGTGAATGTGTATTGCACATGCAGAAATTATTATTAAAAATATATCCTGTTTACTTATTTACAATCTTAGCTTGTGTGTGTGTGCACATATTTTTGTAGTAGGGCATCCAGTGTAAGAATTTGGAAGTAATCTTGAGGAGCTGAACCTTTACTCAAATTTGATGTGGGAATCAATCCCAAGGGAAGGGATTCTGTTTCTCTTTCTGACATACCAGATCTATCTCCTGTCAGGAGTAGGAATGTGAATTTAAATTCACGTTCTCAGATCTGAGCCAGTCCTGCAAAATGATGTTCTCCCTAGGATCATGTTTCCATCTTCTCCAGGGCATTGGGAATTCTGCATTTCCATAGATTTCAGCAGTCACTTACAATTTACCTAAGTTACCCAAGAGACAAACAAAGCACTGAATGTTTGTCTCTTACCCTGTGAAGAGGAGCCATAATGTTATAGTTTCTTTGCTTTAAATGAGGAGGATTTCATTGGGTATATCTAATGAGGGACTAGGAACTAAGTACAGAAGTGCCCAAAACTCAGTATAGACTGGTAAATCCAGTTGGAGTCCAGAATCAGTATAAAAGGTTAATAAAGTGCACTGTAGAGAAAAATAAACTTTACCTCGCTCTGAGACTTACTGTCTCATGCACAGGGGCAGATATGACAGAACCGTGCAGAGACCTGACCTGGCTGGGTAGTGCTTTCCCCACTCCAGTTCCGCGAAAAGCTTGGGAAGAAAAAGTAGACATCTTTGCAACATGCTGTCTGTTGAGCAGAGGCTGATTTTACAGAGCCAAAGGTATGTTCCACTTCTGTCTCTGACTTTCTTTTTTCAGAATTCTAATTTTTATTGGAATTAAGAAGACCAAACCAAGCTCTTTAATTAAATACCAGCTCCCTGAGATCCTGTTGTGCTTTCTGGCCATGAAGAGTCAGAGTTTTCCACCTTAAGTCCTCATTCAGAGTATCCCAGGAAATTCCTTCTAATTCTCTAGGGAAGTTCAATAAGGCAGAATGGCTCTGGAACAGACAAAAACCTTTCCAATCACTCTTCAGATTAAAGCACTTTTCAAATCAGAAGCCAGAAGCTGATGAAAGGTCTGTTTTTTGCTTATTGACATTTTCATAGAAATAAGTTCATCACCAAATTTTACTTGCTCTCTATTTTCTCCTTAGTTGTTTCAACAGGTTTCAAAGGTCTCAGTCAAGATAAGAGTCACTTCTTCATTAGGTGTTTTGCAGAAGAGGCTAATCTCGTGGGACAGTCTTAAAATACCTGAGGTTTGAAAGTCTGCCTTAATCAGTTATTACCGCAGTGGCTGGTGATGCCAAAAGGTAAACAAGGCATAAATTACATATTTCTGGGACCACTATTTGGTGGCATAGAGGAACAGAATCATAGAATCATTTAGATTGGAAAGGACTCTTCAGATCATCGAGTGCATCCATAAACCTAACACTGCCAAGTCCACCACTAAACCATGTCCCGTAGCACTACATCTACATGTCTTTTAAATACCTCCAGGGATGGCGATTCAACCACTTCCCCAGGAAGCCTGTTCCAATGTTTGATAGCCCTTTCAGTGAGTAAATATTTCCTAATATCCAACCTAAACATCCTCTGGTGCAACTTGAGGCTGCTTTCTCTTGTCCTATCACTTGTTACTTGGGAGAAGAGACCGACCCCCACCTCTCTACAACCTCCTTTCAGGTAGCTGTAGAGAGTGATAAATCTCCCCTCAGCCTCCTTTTCTGCACACTAAACACCCCCAGTTCCCTCAGCTACTCCTCAGAAGACTTGTGCTCCAGACCCCTCACGAGCTTCATTGCTCCTGTTTGGACGCACTCCAGCACCTCAATGTCTTTCTTGTAGTGAAGGGCCCAAAACTGAACACAGTGTGGTATCACCAGAATGGGCTGAATCTTGGGCTTCGTTTCCTTATTTCACAATGTGAAAAAATTCTTTACTCACAGACATGTCTTCAAAGGCTCCTACACATCGCCCAACTACAACAGAGTTGGCATCTCACATGTGGTGTAAGACCACCCTCACCTCTGCAACAACCCCAAATACAAGAGCACATTAATCACAAGATTTTATCTTGATATATCCACATTGGCACTTCCGTCTTTTTTTAACTCTCTGACAAATTTTAATCAGATTTTAACTTAGAATTCTTTTCTTGCTTATTTTCAAATTGAAATTCCACTTTGCAACTTGCATTGCATTACACATAAAATGTTTTTGTTAATAAGAAAGGCATCTAAAGAGGTTTGGCTGAAGATTTTCATTAAATAATTTGGAATGTTGAAAAAGATATGAAACATCACCAACTGTAAAAACCGAGCAGAAAGTGTAAAATTAATCTTTCGAAAATTTTGTAGACTAGAAACAAATAACAATGAAATATTGCTGTTCTCAAAACCATCTTTTTATTTTCCAATAATTTTCCATAAAATGATATTAGGTCATGGAAAGAATTGCAACAGAGTACCATGTCTTTTTCTCACTGAGACCTTGAAAGGACCTGAAGTTTGGATATGTAGCAGCTGGAGGAAGGAGATTTTGCTGTTACATAAATGTTTCTGGTGTTTCTTAATAATCCTAAAGTAAAACAGTCCCTATACTACTATTTCCTCCCTCGTATCAGATCATTCCTTCAGGACCTTCTGCATGAATCTAGTAGTTTTACATTCTCTCTAGCAACAACTCTCCAGGCCATTTAAATACAGAGTCTTTCCCTTTTTTTAGTTCTTTGGAAAAGATCAGGTTAAAATCTATACAGATATGTTCCCAATTTGAAGCTAATGTGTATTACACAGCTTGGTCTCTGGGTGGTTTCTCTTAAGCTTTTTCTCTACATGTGATGCTCAGACAGATTTTTAGGAGAAAGTGAATAGTTCATATTGGCGAAGTGAATTTTGTATTTTTCATTTGAGCAACAGCAAAATTCATGCAGCACTTGACATGAAATAAATGAATAATTTGTTCCAGCACAGCATCATTACCATGATCAATATTTGTTTTGACTGAGGATTTCAGGTTTGGTTTCAAAGCAACACTTCTAGCCATTATCATTTTGAGAGCTGAAAACCAACTCCTTACATACCATTTCTATCCCTTCAGAGGTACATTAAGTTATTATTTATTTATTTCTGACACTGAAAGATTACCAACAAGGCTAGGTAATGGATAAGGCTTTTATTTAGTCAGGCAAAATGAAAACAAATTGTTTTTTCCTGCATGATTTGAAACCCCAAATCTGTAAAACAAAAGTCATTATCAAGTTACTTAGTAATGATTCTATTATTTATCAAAAATTGTCTTAACTGAGTTTCAGAAATATTCAGACCTTATATCATGCTTATAGATTATTAGTCTTATAAACACATGAAATTGATAATGATGTATATTTGCTTCTCCATGACACAATGATGACATGCCTTGTCTTTGTCACATATCAGGCCATCATAAAGAAGTTTACTCAGGACCAAAGTATGTCTGATACGTTTAAAACTGAAAAAAAACAACTCAACCAACAAAAAAAAACCCCAAACAAACTAAACCCCATGTATTTAATATCATAACTTCAAAGAAAACAGTCTTATAAAATGGGATCTTGATCAAATACATACATTAGAATATAGTACACAAAGACAAAATATTTACAACTCCACCATGAAACTTTCAAGTATTTTTTCAAGAGTCCTTTCCTGAGTGCTATTCAGTGAAGCCAAGCTGAAGGGAATTAAGAGCATAGAGATGTGTTAATTCATCTGGGGTTTCTCTCACTGTTACTGCTGCAGAGGGAGGAACAAAACCATTTACTACCAGGGGAAAGAGGGGGGGAAATTGAGTTGGTGTAATTAACTCCTTGCATATTAGCAGTTGGGTTTAGAACCTGAGACATGCAAGAGGACATGAGCAAGTTTTTATCTCTTCTTCAGATAACACTGAAGGTTTGGTCCTGGAAGGTGCCGACTAATCTGGCAATGACCCAGCAAAGCACTTACGTGTGTGTTTTAAGTCCATACAGGATCAGAACTAGACTGCTCATCATCTTGTGGGATCAAATCCTAAGTCTTGGGACTAGAAGCCATAAAACACTTAGGCTGCCCATTCATTAGAGGAAACCAAACCACACAATCTCCGAGGAATTATTTCACTGTCCAGTTAACATGAATGATTGACCACAGGGCTTGAGCAGCAGAATTACCCCACAGTGAATTATATAGTTCCGTGATTTCTGCAATCGCATTAATACATCCCAGGCACATCCTGTCAGTCCCCGGGCTGAGACATTTTCATCTTGTGGATCACAGAAGAGTTGACTTGTCCTTTGCAAGGAACTGTCAAACTAGCTTTGAAGAGTCATCATTACTCACATGATAGGATACCTCTTGACTACACAGAAATCAGGTTCTTTTTACCAAGAACATAACACTAGCAACTCCAAACCTATGTTAGCTTTGGTTGGGGTTTTTTTGGTTTGTTTTATTCTTTGTTTCTTTGGAGAGTTGCCTAGGTAACAGGCCAAGCTAACTGCAGTGAAAGTGATGGACGTGGACATTTCACTGAAGTTCATTTGTCCGAGTTTGCCCATGTCTCAGGTCAAAATCCTGCTGCCTTCTTTACAGAAGGAGGCTATCAGGCTCAGGTATGTTCCCTCAGATTATTGAAAAGTGAGACCACCATTTCAGAGGTCTTTGCATGGCATCTAAATAAATTGCATATATGGTTGTATCAACATTTTACACTATTGTGAGCCAAATCACTTTAATGTAAGATTAGCTCCTGATTCTTAGTATACTAAACCTTTAATAGACTTACAATTTTGAAATTGAAAAGATCAAAGCAATCATAAGCAGTGTGTATAATACATAGTTTGGAAAGACTGGAATCTTTCTAGTATATATTTTTCTTTATTTGTTAATCTGCAGGGAAGGAGCAACATTCTCTAATAACAGAGGGAAACAGGATTTAGCTACACAATATGGCATTCATAAGTCAGTTCCAGCCTATTCCCTCCCCTTTCTTTTCAGACACTCATAACTTTCTCAAAATAAATTTGAGGGGCTGGATATATCCATGCTTGGATTCAACTGAAAGGTAAATGTTTGGATTTTTATATTTTTTTTTTTTTTTTAAAGTTAAGATGATTGAGTGTGAATTATTCAAGAGTGAACTTAACACATTTTTTCCTGTATGTTTCAATTAAAAATGTAATTAGGACAAATAAAAAGTGATTAATGATCAAAACTTGAAACACAGACCTGTGAACATGCCTAGGTGCATTTATATTAGGGAGTAGTCTTATTTCTTTTGAAGGCTTCAAGTGGTTGCAGTTGTATGCAGAAAGTTGAGTATGTGCTCAGCTGTTTTAAAATTGGGGAGCGTTCTTCTCTTTTCATGTAGCAACCTAATTATTAACCAAAATG
>NW_009647856.1:8366037-8455280 GCF_000708025.1 Charadrius vociferus | reverse complement strand
AAGGAATATGAAAAGCATAGGTATTTTTCCAAGACAATTTTATTAAAATGTATGCAAAATAATTTTTATTTCATTTTTTTCTTTTTTCTTTACAGTGGTTCTTTTATTAACTTAATCTCAGTTTAATCTATATCTTGCCAAATTTAAGTAGCTGGAAGATTGGAACTGCTGAAACAATTTTCCTCAAGTCTCAATGAGATCTACAAAAGAAATCAAGTTTGAAGGAAACCAGACAACTAGGTCTAAAGTCATACATGGCTGAACTCAGCATTTGCATTCAGTTTAGGAGAAACTTAACAACTGCGTCCAAAACGTTTCCATATTTTCTATAGTCTGAGATAGCTTAAGATGACAGCAATTTGAATAGGAAGCATGACAGCAATTTGTAAAAGGTGTTACTGCTCATATTATTCTTGTTGTTGTATTAACCAACAAACAATAGCGATCAGTAAAAAGGGAAACTGAATTTTGAGATGGAGTTAATTCTGAAAATTCAGCCTGAAATCTCTAGCTTCTCAGTGCTTGATATTTCAACTTTTTTCCTTTTTTTTTTTTTTTAGAATTACAAATAAGTTTGGTGTTTTTTTTTAATGTCTAGTAAATCAGTATGAAACTACTGCCTTCTATGATTTTGTGCAAAACCAGAAGGAGAGGAATATATCTATTTTGCACTGGAGGCAGATATGCTGATCAAAATTCTTAACATCAGCAGTTTTCATAAGCCATAGGTCAGATAACAGCAGCTCATTACGATGCATTCTTTTGGTGTATGATAAATATGAAAGAAATCTTTGTGTACCTTAAAGCATGTCAATGTTTATGATTTGCAGAGTATCAGATTTCAATCTTAAGTCCCATATTTGAATGCCACAACTTGTATTCATATGATCTACTCATTTTTATCAGCTTCGACCAGTGAATTAGCATACTGGGAGAGTCCGAAGTTTTATCCTTTTTTTTTTTTTTTCTTTTTTTAACATATAACCAAGTGAGTTTCAGGATCCAGCCTACAAATTCTGATTGATTTGGCACAATGACAGATTCTGATTATTTTATTTTTTTCCCTCTCTCCATGTCACAGAATCTGTTTTTCATGACTTGTCAAGCAGCCTCTGATTAATTGGCCTGGCGGTACATGGGGCAGAATCCAGTCTTTTTCTTTTACGTTTCCCAGAATATGTTTGACAATTCACTGTGCACACTCCACTACCCTGGCACTGCTCGCTGGCAGAGCCCAGTGTGCTGCTCCTCAACCATGGCTAGTGACTCGTGCTCAGCTCGATTCTGCTACAAACATTTCTAACCACTATGTCAGCCCCTGCTTGTTAAGGGCTCTGCAAAATGTTTTCCTATTAACCATTTTGATGTCGCCTTGTTTGCCTAACAGAGGACGCGTCCTGGAAATGAAAAGGCAACCCAGTAGATTATCAGTATTTAACACAAGGCTACCACATACCGCTGCACTTGCGGTCAACAGCGATGAAGGTAGTGATTTTGACAGAAATGCTAGCGTTATTGAAATATGACATTACCACGTGACTGTGTGCATGACTTCAAAGAACAGAGAATTTAGAGAGGTGGAAAAGACTTGTTTTATCTGCTTATCTCTTTTCCTTTTTTTTTTTTTTTCCCCCCTGAATGCATTACAGTCACTAGACAGGAAAAATAGAGGATGGTAAACTCGATGGTACCCTAGATTTCAGTCAACTGTATAAAACTGTAGTTTACAAAGTCTTCTCTATTTGTGAGCATCTGTACATGCAATGAATTGTCCTTTTCTTTCCCCCACCTGTTTTTTTGGGGCTCTTCCTGGCTCTTTAAATTAGTCAGTGAAGTTGACATGTCCAGTAAGGGTCAAAAGAATCTACCAGATTCTTTAATTGCTCATCTTAATAAGCAATGGGTAAAGTATCTCAGATTCTTTCAAAATGGAAGAACTTTTAAAACGGGGCCTTTGTATATATGTTATTAACCCAGCATGGGCATGTGTCCCAATCCCAGCAGAATCCAGAAAATCTCTCCCTGAATATCCATGCTCCATTATTATTTATGGATTATGTTCTGCACACGTGCAGGAAAATCAACCTTTAAGGCCTGCACAGAAATGTATGACTTCTCCTCAACAATATTGCTATTCCCCTCTATTTTTCACTTCGGCTGAAAAGTGCCACCCACACACAGTGCCTTTCAGAATTTGGCCCATGTTTTTTTGAAAAAAAAAAAAAAATATCACAAGATCTTCATCTTATATCAGTTTTGCTAAAATTAACTCAAAGGTTGTATGGAGCGTCCTAATCCTGAAATCACAAAAGCACAGAGATTTACAGTGATGCCTGCACCCAAACTCTTGGTTTTCATGAGCCTGTTGCTGTACTAAGCTGCAATCTCATGTAGACATTCAGGACAGACCCATTTTGCAGATGGTTGTGTGTTCACTGGAGGATGTGACCAGCTGATGATCTATTGCTGGGATCACCCACTGCTGTGTAGTGTTTACTATTTCACCTCAGACCCTCAGCTGTTCTTCACCAGACCAGAATAAACGGTAGTGTCCTCTCTTGTTAAATTTCTCAGTTTTCCAGGTGGATTTCAGCTACGATTGAACGACGATGGCATGTTTGAGAGATATCTTCAGGGCTAGTTGACCTCAGTAGTATGATACCGCTTCTTCCTACTTTTCTTGATATTTTGTCACTGAGACTGAAAACAGTCCAGAAATTAGTATTCACAGACTCCACACGCGAATGAACTCAATTCTAATTTATGCCAGAATATAGCAATTCAAATAAATTTTTGAGTCAGTGTACATCAAAAAAGGACTAGAAAAAACAAATTGTCCCCAGGATTTGACTCATGGTCTTCTGTCCAGGATCACCAATCCCTCAGAGTTTCAGGGAATCACTGTTATTCATAGAATCATAGTATCATAGAATCATAGAATGGTTTGGGTTGGAAGTGAGTATTTGAAGGCTATAATCAGATCTTCATTGACCTAGATCACTCTTGCAATGGCATTTTCCAGTGAAAGCAAAAGGTTTGATATTAGTGTACTCATTTTATTTATTTTTCTTTTTAGCTCAAGCTGTCTTAGAAGTTTCCTGTGCTTTGTACAGTGGGTTACATTTGTGCCATCTCAAGAAAACTTGGCACAGAGTACTACAGAAAATGGGTTGTAGACCATGGCTGGTGTTAGCCAGCATAGTCTGGTGTAAGGAAGGCCATTTTAAGTATAGTCAAGTCAATGGCATAACCCCTGAATCCATCCTACTACCCAAAAAGGAACATAACATTCGATGAGTACAGCTTTGAAGTGAAAGGTGAACAAACCTACTGTACTGCTGTATGATCTTAAACCTATTTCCCTTTCCTGCCATGAAAGAGCGCTCTGAAGTGCATCCGCTTCATTTCCCCAGTCTTTGCTCACCGCACAACAACTATATCTCTGTTTCGCCCTTCAAAAACAAACATATTTCCTCATTAAAAAGGAGATGGAGCAGGAAGGATTTTTCTACCAAAATTCATTTAGCTCCCTGAATTTTACATACAAGGGGTGGTTCACAGCAGCACGCCTCTTGGGCACAGGTCTTTCCAGATGAGGGATGTCACCCCCCCAGGGTGATTCAGGCCTCCTACCATGTGAGTCAGTCTCTGTAGGAGCTTATCTTTCCCCATTGACTACACGAGAAGCCACCAGCAACCAGGATCCTGATCAAGGTGACTCAGTGACTGCCGAAACCCAAGCGAGCTGAATCACAGCCTGAGGGTTTACTAAGTATGAACACGGTGCTGCTTTTTAGGATTCAGTGTTGCATTTTCTCACTCAACCAGGCTGAACCAGGGCTGAATGCAGTGTTCATTTTTCTGACATTCAGGGACATTACTCATGTCCCTAGACACGAAATATGAAAAAAAACCCCAAAAAAAAAACAAAAAAACCCAACAGGAAAGGTTCTGGTTCCCCCCTTCCCAAACAAGCTAAAGCCTCAATGCCATGCTGTGCAGGATCTCTTTTGAAATGCAATTTGCCAAATGAGATTTTGACAAATGATGATTCTACCATGCAAGGCAATAATAGTCCTCATCGTTGTTTTTAAATTCTTTACAGTCTCCTTGCTCTAGTGCTGCAGTGTACAGCATTTCAGGGAAATATACTGTGTCGTCTTTAAAGCAGGAGGGCTTGACAGTTATTTTGAGAATGGATATCATAGTATGAATTGTATAAGCATGTACAGAAGCATTTAAAACTAGCAGGAACTGAGTATAACTTTGCAAAGTTAAATTACTGTAATGTCAGAAGGATAAGAAATGTGTTCAGTGTTATGAAATGAACAGATATCCTTGTGCCGTATTCAGTTCTTATCATTTAATGGCATATAACAATGTTTTGCTGTTAGACAAGCAATCAAATTTTTTTAATGTAAATAACCTTGTCTTAAATCTATTCCACTCTGATCACTGCGTGACTGTAAAAAAAAACCACAGTGCAGCATCACTTACAAATGGTTTTCAGTCTAGTGGAATAGATGTCAGTTGTGGGTGTCTTTCAGAAGCCGGAGGTTTTAATCTAAGCAAAGGAGATCAATGCACAGCACAGGAAGGAAAACACATTGCAAGAGTCTTTGAGAAGTTTTAGGCTTCTCTTCCCCTCCCAGCCCTTTCACTCCCCTGTGATATTAAACACAAACACCCTTGGCAGTGTTCTGTGTAAGTTGCAGAGGAATTCTCCACATTGAGGCAAGAATTAAAGCAGAAAGAAGTAGCAGAGTTGTTTGAGGGCTTCCTCCAAAGCTCCCTGAAACCCATGTAAAGGCTCCTGGAGGGTTGTTTTTTTCAGCAAGCCCTCGATCTGTCCTCAACACCCCCACTGAGCAGTCTTCAGATTCCTTCTGCTGTTTGCTTTAAGCTTTTGCTCATTCTAGCCATTCTTCTTCACTTCTGTGGTCAAGAGAGTTGGGTTAAAGAGCTATAGAAATCACGTGTCCTGAGGCTATGTCTGTACCACAGAAACTGAAGGTTTTGCTTCATCCCAAAACAGAACAGTTCTTTGACAGAAGAAAGTATCACAGTGCTTAGTAAGAGAAGCTCGAGTCTAGTTTGATATGCCACTGCAATACAGGTGACTATGTCGGCATTTATCAGTGCATCTGAGAACAGATTTCAATCCCTGGTGCCTCCTGGACACAGTGATTTGGGTTTATTGTGATAATACTGAGGAGCTCTCTAGAAATCAGCATCTCACACTGAAAAATAATGGAGAGGCTGAGAGAGATGGCAGCCTAAAGTGACAAAGCAGATGAAGGATGGAAGGGGAAATAGAGGCAGAGATGAAATAACCACCTTAGAATCACAGAGTGGTTAAGTTGGAAGGGATCCTGAAGATCACCTTGTTCCACCCCCCCCTGCCATGGGCAGGGACACTTTCCACTAGACCAGGTTGCTCAAAGCCCCGCCCATCCTGGCCTTATACCTACCAAGGTTGTAGCTACCTTGTACCTACCTTGTACCTTGCAAGAAGTTGTGGAACTGGAATTCAGATCTCTCAGCTGCCACCATGTTCATGCAACACTCCCCAACTGCAAGCTGATGCCTCCACTGCTAAATGCAAGGCTGGGACAGAAAGCACAAAATGCTAAACAATGTTGTGCATGATGCTTGGACTGTAACGTTGACCATGGACCATGACAACCAGGGCTGGACTCTACTACTAGATCTTGACTCTACTACCGCTCCTGACCATGGTCAAATCTACTGTTATGTTACAACAGTAGGTTAGGACCAGCTTTCGTGGCAGCCCTGGATGAGCAGCCATACTCCTAAAACCCATCAGACATAGCAAGTCATTCAGAAAAAACCCAAGATCCCATAAGGTATCAGTTCTGCTTAAAGCATCGCCTTTAGTTTTCTTACAAGAAACTGTTGAAGATAAGGTGTTTTCTGTGGAAGGCTTTCATGACAATCCCCAAAGGAGATTGACTGAATGGATCAATTTTCTTTAAAATGAAAATAACCCCTCTCCAAATGTCAGTGATCGTTTGCTTGACTTTATGTTCCCTAACTATAATTCTACAGTTTCAAATCCTTTGAAGCTCCATTTTTTCCCCTCTTTGGTGCTAAGGTGAGGAACATTTTGACAGACTGTTAGTTTTCTAAGAACAAGTGTCGTTTCTGTTTTTTTGATTTGTTTTGTTTTGTTTCAAGTTTGGTTATGAAGCGATTCATAACTATACTAACACCCACAGACAGTATGTCTAAAAATGATTTAAACAAAATGTATTGCATTTTGCACCTTTTTTCCATTGTTCTTAAGAACTGCATTTGTTCTCATTAAGTCTTAACAAAGATCAGATTGAGCTGGAACTTGGGTAAGAGAGGTGATAAGTTTGCAGATAATAATGCATCTCATCAGTCATGAATTGCACAAATTAATCTTCAGATAGGGGCATGTCATACAAGAATTTACATGCTAGCACTTTAATTGTCGGAAGCTAGTTTCTATTAGGCAGATGGACTGTGAATGACTAACAGCATTTCCCATTAGTGGAGGGAAAAAGAAAAATTAAGGTAAGTTCAAAAACATTAAGAAAATGCTTTAATAATATTGTTTAACTTAGCTTGTAATGAGGACAAAGAGCAAGACCTTAAGCGAATTAAGAGCAAGTCTGCTTTGTTTAATAAATGCTTTCTTTCTGCTTAGAACCAAAGATGTGTATGGAAAAAGATGGTGAATAAAAGAAGTATTATACAGGAAAAAGTGCGCAGAAAAGGAAAGATCTATTTAAAGGAATACTTTGAAAAGGGCGGAAAAAAATTCTGTGAAAAACAGTGCCGATTGGTTTTTTTTTTTGGATGAAATTTGAATATTTCATTTTTTTCCGACCAATGCTGGTAAAAAGTGGGTTTTTCCTTCCTGTAATAAAGTGGACCAGAAGGGCCTTTGCACTGCGTGTGGTTTGATTTGCATAGGGAAAGAACGTGGTTGCCAGACACAGGCCACAAATCGGTCGCTGTTTTTATGCTGTACTTAATTATTTTAGTGTGAGTTGATCACTGTGGGGGTTCAGAAAAATCCATCTCCACACTCCGGCGTGCCCTGGCAAAATGTGGTCCTACCTTCAGGAGATACTGGCCCTTTGGGTTGTGCTGGAAAAAAGAGTGAATACAGCTCAGCCCGGCGATGCTGAGTTTCAAACTCAGCTGTATGCAGCTCTTAAATAAATAGAACAGCCACTGGCACTATTAAAGATTCACCACAGGCTCAAATTTCTGAGAATAAAAGGATTTGGGCCATATCCTCACTTGGAATAAACTGGCTTCCAAGAGTAGGTATCGGTGAACAGCACCCGTTTACACTGTCAGAGATTATATTATACATATAAACTTTCTTTGTGATTAAGGGCTTGTTCATTCGCAAGACAAAGCTCTGCAGGTCATTATGGTGATAGTACTTTGCACTCTTGTGCTTTTCAGTTATCATCTGAAAGCATTTTTAAAGTATTTATTACACTTTAAACAAAACTAAAAATGAAATTACGAGGCAGCAACCCAGAGGCAGCTTAGAATTATTACAACCTGTTGTTTTGCAGGTGAATAAAGGAAAAAGAATACGTTTTGCCTAAGGTTACTGTGAATCGGAAAAAAATGAGGATTAAAATCAAGGTGATACGACTACTAATCTTTGGCTTTAATAACTAAACTGCAGCAGGTCCCACCTGTGCTCAGGGTTCTTGGTTGTCATTTAGACGAGTAATTGAATAAAAACTAAAGCAAAGAATCATTCCTCATTCTTGTTACATTTAGGGGGATTTCTTGTTGTGGATCTAAATGTGACATAATACCCTAATGAATCTCGTCAGCGCTAAGATATATTCTAGGCGCTGTTTCGTGACCAATACTGAAAACTCTGTCCTCTATCCCTCAAAGTAACTGAACAAATACATGAACATACGAATCTTGTTATTTAACGAGATGACAATTTGTTTATATACATATACTTTTGTATGTATTTGTGTTTGCAGCAACAAAGGTTTAGGACTTCAGAAATAATTTGTCCCTTTCTTGCAATACTGTCCAGACACTCAGGGGTAGTTCTGTTGTCATGTTTTGTTTAGAAATTATTTATATACTTATAGAGAGTATTGCAGCATTTTATCTTAGCATGTGAAAGCACTGGCTTTTGGGATGTTATCCCATCTTTTTATCTGTGATCCCTCTGATCGTCTTGTCTTTCCTTACTATCTGTGTACATATATAATAAACTCTCCGTTTTTGTTTTAATTTCACCTAAAAACCCCCATGGCTAATCTGTAATTTGTTTGCTTGGTTTTAATGTATTTTCTAATGTTCCTTTTCCTACAGTTGTTTGGGTTTGGTTTGTTTTCTTTTTTTTTTAATTATTATTATTATTTATTTTTGGTGTTTAGGTGTGGGCTTTTTAAGTGAAACACTCTGACAACATTCCCATTCCTAATACCTAATAAGATTTAAGGTCCTAATTATAAATGGTTCTGCACAGCTTGGACTGATGCAATATTTTGCCTGAGAAATATTTTCACATTGCCCCTCAGAAAATATTTTCATATAAAATGTATTAAATATGAACTAATTTCTGAAAGTTTTCGTAAGTGATAAGTCACTAGGAACGACCAAGTATTTTTTTCTTAAATTCAAGAAAACTGCAAAGCTTTTTGTGTTTTCCTCTTCCCATTGGAAACGGTTAGTTTGAACAATTTTTTGAGAAAGGAGAAAACTGCTATATCGAATAATCTTTGTATGTAAGTATTGGACTACATTTTTGTTCATTATTTTAAAATGCATAACTGTAATAGAGGGTCTACCGAGAAGTATATACATGAACAGTTACTTTCTCTTTTGGTTCCTCAGCTTTTTATCTTGTAAAACTTCAGAGTCTTTAAGAATTGCATATGTATGTATGAAGAAAGGAAGAGAAAGAAAAAGTTCTGATCTTCCTTATTTATCACCAGTTCTAAAGCATCACTCAAAAAAAAAAAAAAAAAAGAACAGAATACTGTTATTTCTATTTTCACCTATCTCCCTGCAATTCTTCTGGGCCCCCGCTATGTAACACTATATTGCTTTAGGGAATATTTGAGAGCTCATGGGAATATCTTCTGGCCATCCCCTCTTAGGAAATACCTCCTTACAAATTATTTTCCTAGTATGAGCCATGAAGATAAATGAGCTCTAATACAGCATAGTCAATCTTGGTTTTTAAAAGTGAACTCCTAAATGAAGTCAGATAAACCAAGTCCTAAAAGCACCCGTTTTTATTTCCTTTTGCTGGTTTCAAAGGGCATCCAGGGTGACTTAGCTCAGTGTCCATGTGCACACACAGTTGTCCCCCCACAACAGCTTCTTCCTGTCGAGGGCAGAGATAAAGCTTATCAAACGGAAAGCCACTTCCATGCACCACCACACTTCGTGCCGATGGGAGTTTCTTATGTGGAGGAGCGTCATAAGTTGTGGCAAGTTTTTTCTTTATGTGATGACAGGTTGTTCGGCTGGCGGCTGATTTCAAGTCTGTTTTTTCCAGTGACTTCAGCGAGATTTAGATCAAATGCCAAACTCCTTGTTGTCCAAGGATTTTTTTGGTGAATGTAGAAAATCAGTCCCTTCAACACTCACAAGATGCATAAGCGGGAATGTATGTATGGCTGGAAGAGATACTATATGCTAATTAGTAGGATTAATTTGACTTACAAAATGGGGCTATGAGTCTGTGAGTAAACTTCCTCAACATTATAAGATAGAGAGTTAACAGAATTTCTAAATGGACATGTTTGAGATAATTATGGTTGAGGTCTTGCCTTGTATTTTTGGTAAAAGGAACAGCAGAAACACGCATTGTTGAGCAGCAGAGAGCACGACCTTCATTCTGTGGTAAATAAGATACAATTTGAGCAGCTAAGAACTTACAAGGAATGTAGAGGAGCCACTTCAGGATCATCCATGGTTTATGTTGGTAGATATTTGGTAACTAACCAGAAAAATTGTGTTAACAGTCATCCAAAAGCCTGTTGTAGCCAGGCTAGAAGTAGAATACATTTTGCGAAACAGAACGGTTACAATTCCATCCTTTGTGTGCTTGATTCAAACACACCAATGTTATAAACCATAGCCTGATAAATGGAGCTAAAATATCGGTAAAAGAACAGAGTTTTTAACCATGCACAACACAGAAACAAATTGTTAAACTTACTCAATTCTAAAGGCCTTTTCCATAATTTCTGCTAATGCAAAAGACTCCTGAGGCAACAAGACAGCTTACCTGCCAGCTTTGACATTTCTATAACCAAATCAATATTTCAGAAGCCTTGCGCTATAAATCTGATGTTGATTTGAATTTCCTGAAAGTAATAAATGATCCAATTAGAAAACAAACAAAAAGGTGAGAATAATTACGCTGTTTATTCTTCCACGATGATAAGGTGAGCTTGACAAGACAGAATGCTCTTCCTAAACCCAGAGTCTGTCTATGCTTGCAATTGATCTCAGGAGTTAAAGGTTTTGTTTGCATTTTTAACGCGCCAAGTTAAAATGTATTGCCTTGATAGAGATGTTAAGAAGCAGTTTGCTTACAGTATCTCATACTCCTCATTTCATATTCTTCTCACTTATTGCAGAATTTCAAAGGCATTTGGGGATATATCATCTATGCAGAAGTAAGACTTACACTGCAATGATTTACAGTAGCACAGTTTTTAAAACCTTTTCTCAACAGCTCTTTTCTGCACATTATCATTCACAATTTGGAATTTTTGCATTGTTAATTAATTACAGAGATTATTATTTTTTTTTAAAGGAAAAAACATGACAAAAAGTAAGAAGACCAGTTTTCCAGCTCCCTTTTTGCATTTGTAGGTGCAATCAAAATCAAAGGCTGTTCTGTTAAGCCCCACAGTTTACAATCCTTTGATTTTTGGATTTTCTGAGGTTTGATTGTGCTTAGTTTGCAAGAACCAAAGGAAAATTTTGTGCAGCATTTTCTGTGGGTATTGGCAAGTCCAAGCCAAAGCCAGCTATGCTTCAGTAGGTGTGGGTAGACACTCTTTGTGGTAAAATTACCACCCAGCCCTCAGAACACACTAGATATTGCAGGACTCCTCTCTATCTCAGTAGTTTCTTACAGATACATTTGTTATGTAGCTGATCTGTTTGGTCTCAACAGAAGGGGAAAAAAAAAAAAACAAAACAAAACAACAAAAAACCTGCAAAAGTAACCCCATCTTAGACCCACTAACTGTCCCACCCTGTTTATGAACTGCATGCGAGTAGCACTTGGTTGAATGTCCTCAAAATCTAAGTCTAGGGAGCTCTACTGGGGTTTCTATTTCATCCATTTCACAAGAACTTATCATAATCTTGTCTTGACTTCTCCAATGTCACGGGTACCAAGACATCAAAAGCAAGACCCTAGGGAAAGTAGTAGCCATTTCAGAGGTCTAATGAATCACCCTGAGTTTGTGCCTAGTTGCACACTGAATAAGCACACCCAGCAGCTGGTGGTTGACAATTCAGTTCAGGCCACTGTACTTTATCTTGTAACTGGGAGCTGTACTGTGCCATTAGAGTTGAAGTTGAAGTCACATGGAACTTGGGAAGTAGTTCTGTCCTCATTCATCTTAGCAAAGAGTCTGGCTTACAGTAGGGAACTCAAAGGCACTCGTGGATTTGGTTTTGGGGTCACCGAGTGTCACTGTTCACGTTAGCTGAAGTAAGAGCAGGCAGCACTGAACTCTTGAAAAATCAGCTCAGAAGAGCCATCAGATGTGTATTGTGGGAGATACAGAATATCCTTGCTGTGGTCTCCTATGGTATTCTCCAGGAACCAGATAAACCCCACCTAGCCATTCTAATCTAAGAGTTAGACATTTACTGTAAACCAGACTTAAGAGTTTCCTCGGTAGGAAATGGAGAGGGACAAAACTACCGCAGAGTGTCAGATAATGCTTGAGGTATCTGTTTCAGGACTAGGTGGTACTTAACCCTTATCTCCATGCATGTCCACTCATCCTAGAAGACATCTTCCAAATAGATGCCTAACTATTAGGCAACTAGGACCAAGTCAGATGAATTCTTAATTTTGGGGATGATAATGAAAAGCCCAACAACTTTTTTTTGTGTGCCAAAAAAATAATTAAAAATCTATTTTTGTCAAAAAAAATATCTGAGGTAATCCCACTGATTGATTGTTTGCTGTCCAGTCCTCCTGCATAAGTTTTGTGTTTTGTTTTGTTTTTTTTTCTAAACTCACTGATTGATTGAAACAAAATTCATCAAAAGCATCTTAGTTCAGAAGATATTGAATCCTGAGGAATTCTTTAAAAACAGGCAGCTCAGTAATGAGAAAGCCCTAATTAGTCTGGACTGAGGAAAAGCCCTTGGTATGACTTGGTGCCAGGGAGGTCATAGGAGACATAGGTGCTATTGAATGTCCAACTTGTGGGAAACCTACACTGAAAGTCTTCAAAAACAGACTTCAGCAGTTTCACAAGTCACAGAACTTGCTTAATAAGTTTGGCTTTTACGTGTGCAGCAGAAAACAGAAACCAGAATCCATAATAATTGAATAGTAATAGCAGAACCAGCATCAATTTAAAAACAAACAAACAAAAAAGAACGGAAGGAAGATATAAAAAAAAAAAAAAAAAAAGATAATCTGTTGTTTTGCACAGAACCATAGCTATATGTTTCCACTGCGTTGTCTTTGTACTCATTCGAACCATGCAAGGTGGGAGTAGAACGAGCCTGTGCCAGGATGGAGGATGGTAAAAATTTCCACCCACTTTGTGCTCTCTGACTATGCGGAGCACAGGGCAGTGGTGAATCAACCCCAGTAACTCCATTCCCGAGCACTACTGAGGTTGCTCTGTATGTTTTCAACAGCAGGTTTTGTTTTGCTGCGTCTCATAAAAAAAGGCCCCGCATTTATTGTTCTCAGAGGTTTTACTGTTTTTTCCCCGCTGCATTGCTATGAAAATTGTTTCATTCTTATTCTAATATTGTGGGCTTCAAGAATAGATCTCCTTGCCTGGCATTCCTCTGAAATATGAAAGAGATGCCCTCTGCAGCAAGCTTAACACTGCTATCATCTGCATAATAAAGATAGGCTGTATGTATAGAATATGCATACACACGTATAAATTTATACTGATATACAGTGTGGGCACAAAGATAAACAGAATAAGAATCACAGTCGCAGAATAGAGGAAGAGACCTGTAACTCAGTGACTGACATCAAGAACAGATCTCATCTGTCAAATGACTGAATTGAGAGGCTTTTATGAACATCTCTTCTAGGACGAAGTACTTTATATGTGAAAAATAAATGTACACAACCTGATAGTGTGTGATTTCCCTAACAATTCCATAGAAAAAGTTGTTTCTCATTCTTTCTTTTTTTTATTTTCCCTTGGCACTTTTCTTTCACCTCTTCTCCCAGAACAAAATAAAATAATTGGATTCTTAGAAATACGTGTGCTAAATTTTGGATCTCAATATGGGTCAAATTGTCTTCTTAGTCAAGAGTTCAGATGCTCTCAGAACCTCTCTAAACATTTCACAAATAATTAAAAATATTATAGTTACATCAGAGACATTTTTCTTGCAGACCTGTGGGGAATTTTCTTATGTGATTGCTACTGCTTTTTCTTGAGAGGTGTAAAGTAAGGCAAAGAGGTGTAAAAAGCTTAAATTTATCAGGATTGTACCATCAATGTCACTTCCACAAACACTGGTTGTCAAGAATCTGTGAAAAATAATGTCTGCTTATATTCAATTGCAGAATGCAAGATCAACTGACTTAGTAAAACAAGGCAAAAATTAACATTCTAGTGGAAATTGTCTGATGGTACATCTGGCAATTGGAAGCTTTGTCATTGGCACAGGGCCTCGATTCAGAAAGGCTTTCGCATATCTCACTTTATTCATATGATTGTGCCCCAGTTGAACTCAGTGGAACCACAAGCACCCTCAGGTTTCATGCGGGCTTAAGAAGTTTGCTGAATCAGCACCTGAGCAGCAAGAAGAAAATGCCCTTAACTGTGGAATCACGTTAATGACTCAATAAAAAGGCAAATATTTTCAGCTAAAGATTTTACTCTAGGAGGAGATGTAATATTCTGCACTTTGCAATGCAACTGTTCGCATTAAAGCTCTTTTCTTCATTTGATGACTTTTTTCCCCCTTAGTAACAATGTGAATTTTTAGCTCATTTTATGTACCTTTTATCAAGCCCAGTGTGGGTTTCTGATCTAACTTTTAGCCAGATTAGGCTCCAGTAACCGGTAAACATGTAGATTCTTGTCTGAAAACAGGCCTTTCTGAACAGACGTGACTTAGTGTGAGACTCATTTGACTGGAATGGACAGTAGTGCTTTTCCAAAGCTGAGGTTCAGACATCACCTTGTCCCACATTAAAGCGTTTTTGAGTCCCTAACACTACAAATGCATCACAGAAGGAACTAAAAAGCAGGATTTCTTGGCAACAACGTCAAGTAGAATACACTTTTTTTTTTTAAAAAAAAGAGAAAAAAAGAGGGTAAAAAGCGAAACTTAAATAAAAGGGTTGGATTTGCTTGTGTTCTTTGAAGCTTTTCTTTGTAGGCAAGGAATCAGTGTGCAGAGAGGGGAGAGGGGAAATGGAACCAAAAATAATTTAAGAAAACACTGAGTTCTGTCTTTGAATTATATAAAAGCAGCTGCATTTGATTTAATTTTTCTTTAACATAATGTGCTGTATAATCACTGGCTTCGTCATCCCCTGGGCCTGAGCTTCCTCTTAGCACAAGCTTTGGGAGCTGCACCACAGAGTTCAGTGGAAGCAGAATTTGACCCATGCTTTGCTTTAAAAATAGACTGTTACCTCTGTCACTTCTTTTCCTTCTTGTTTTTTTTTTTTTCTTTTGAGATGCTAAATGGTCCTAAAAATCCTTCTCCCCCAAGGTAGAAACCCACACTTCTAAGGCTCATCATCTGGAAGGATAAATAAATGGAGCCATAAATGGACAAATGCTGCAATCTGCCAAGGGGACTGACTACAAGACTGGTTTCAACCCCACTTCTTAACCTAGAGCAGGGACAGGAGGAGAGAGGGAGGAAGAGGACAAGGGACTACACAGAAGGAGATGAACTTGTTGCTCCATATATATAAAGGCTGGCTGTCTTCCAAGGTACAGTGACTTACTTTGATGAGGGTGAAAGAAAGTTTTGCCAGGGGAAGATTTGTCCCCAAAAAAGCCTCAGTAAGAATTTGAAATTAAAACTGAGAGTTGAGAAATGCCAACATTTCTGCAGTTATCAAACAGGGCTAAATGACATGTTAGGATTTTTTTTTTTTTCTTCACCTTTCCCAAAACACAACCAGAGAGGACTGTGGTGTTTCAGAGATTATTTTAGCTATTAACCATGGACAAATAAATATTAATTGAGTCTGCTTCCATATGGAGTAAATAAAATTTATAGCACCTTTACTGAAAGCAAAATCAGAACAAAACATAGTCATTTTAGCCTTTAAGCCTGAAAATGCAAGTAAAATGAGCAAAAGCAAATAAATAGTAATTTGTCTCTCCTGCCACCTGGAGAATTCACAATGTACTCTAAACATTGTTTAATTAAACCTTACTGGACCCTGGTTCAGTAAAAGGAGAAATATTTCTTAACTGCTTATTTTAGAGGAGAGAGCCTTTGGCCTTCAATTACTATAAATTACACAGACGGCAAGCATGGACAAGCAGGATTCAATAGCCTTTAGTCAGCCTCATCTTCGCAACTCTGGAAAGCAAGGTTCTTTTTACAGTAGGACTTGACTCTGCAAGCCCTGAAGTCATGGTTAAAGATCCCATTGTCTTCCCAGGCACAGACAGAGACATAGACCCCCGGTGCCCGTGGGGTTGGGGGTTAGAACTTCGCGTTAGAGCTGTTTTGCTGCACGAATAGTTTTTCTCTGTTTCTTTTTTTTTTTTTTTTTCAAAAAGTGGATTTCCCCCCCACCCCACATAGTTCTCGACGCGGTTTCAATGTACTCATCTTCCTGAGATCAGTTTTACCTGATAAAAGTGCAAAGCCATTATGGCCTTATTTGTCAATTTGGTGTGTCGAGGAGAAATGCACGATTGAATGTTGAGGTTCTGCAGCTCCTCCAGCACACGGTGATTCATTAGGACATTATGTGGTAGGTAGTGGCACTCTAGCATGCTCTAGGCATCGTGTATACCGCCGTTTGAAACAGAGTAACATAATAAATCCTTTTGTTAATAACTCTAAATGATGACTTATGCCCTGGAAATTCCTTTTCCTCCTGGCACAAGCAACTATAATCTCCACGTTGCTGCAGAACAGAGTAGACACCCTAATACCTTTACTGAAGGTGAAGCAATATGTACCTCATTAGCAGGCCACAGATCAAACTATTAGCAACGTGGTGGGAAGCAGGCTAGGATTTGGTGGGATTTACAAAAGGTCATCTGGAGACAGCATGCAAAAAAGCTTTTTGGTTCTGCAAATTCCTCTAATCAACTGATTTCCCACCCAGTGGGCACGGGGAAGACGTTTTATCCCATTGAGCAGAATAGTTTGGCAATGGTGATTACATGGGATTAAAGATTCACGTATCTCATGAAAGCTGCAGCAGTTCCTCCTGGTAAATTAACCTTAGTGTTTTGTGACAGAGAGGAGGAAGCCCATCAGCTCATCTTTGTTTCCTTTGCTCTTTATCTCTCTGCAGCCTTCATAGCAGGAGGGAGAGAAGAACTAGAAAACACTGCAATATCTGCCACAAGCAAACACTGTGTAGCCCGGAGGGTTAAATCCTTAGTCCAGGTATAATATAACCTACAGCTCGGTGAAGTCTGAGACCTTCCACTTGATGCACTGTAGCCGCATCAGCCAACTGCATCCTTAAATTAGTCTTCAGGTTCATGAAATTTTATATAGTGTTTCTTTTTAAAACAAATCTGTATCAGTGGTTGTAAACAGAGGCCCGCAATTTTATTTTGTCATACAAAATGGGACACTGAGGCAGGAGGCCAATTCACCTAAGCCCACCTCGTGAGGTTTGCAAGTGCTATACCAACACTACTGCTCCTGAAGCTGCAGGACTTCAGTCACACAGAGGGACAATATTCATAATATCTTACTTTGCCCATTCAGTTCCTTGCAAGGAGGCCCACTCACCGTGAACTCCCAGTTTCCTGAGTTCACCAAGAGAGAAGATGGCTCTTTGTCCTATGTGTGCATATCTTCCAGCCCCGGGAGACCCCAGTTCTCCCTGGACACCCCAAGAGGTTTGTGCATGCTCTCCCAGTCCATCATGCACCCTCTGCAGAGCAGCATGGTGCTGGTGCTTCTCCTACTGGACAGGAGGAGTAAGGTGCAGGATTCCCTCCCTAAATTCAGGTCAGAATCATCCTTACTGGTATAACACTGTTTAATTATTGAATGTTTTTAAAACGCACAGATTAGCTCCTGGCTATGATCTTTGTCTGGTCTTTGGTTCATTCCTCTCAGCTCATAAAATAACTTTACATGCAGATGTAGCAGACAAAGAGCCAATGAAAGGAAATCTGAAGCTTGGCTGCTGCTCATCCAATTTTGTGTTAAAACCCACACTTGGGAAATTCCTTTTTAATTGGTCCCTCCAAGGCCTGGAATATTTATACGTGTGCATAAGGTGTCAAGACCCAAACATGCCAAGTTAAATGGTCCACCTTATTTTAAAAAGATGCCTACAGAAACATTTAGACAGAATTATTTCACTGATGTCTATATCAAGAAGATGTTTTGCCATTTCAAAGGACATGAGAGAGGAAGGAAGAGTGGTTCTCTGATAGCTTTACTAGCGAGAGTGGCGTGACAGTGAGAGACAGCAGGCTCACATTAGAAAAATTAGGTTCCCTTCCTATCTAAGTCTGTTACCAAGCCTGGTTCATTTAAATCTTTCTAGGTTTCTGTTTACTCACCTGTAAAACAGAAATAATGTTTTTCCGAAATTCCTTAGAACTCTTTTTTTTTTTCTTCTTGAAAATGACTAACTCTTTCAATTTGACAGCATCTTCCTTCTGTATAACTTAGGGAACCAGAAGACAGATTGTCCACACGGTCTACATTCAGGCACTTAATTAAAGTTAGGTGCTCAAGGAAGAAGCAGACTACAGTGGGATGGAGGAAGAACACCTAACTTAAGAGGATACCACCATCCAGAGAGCTTGCATTGGCCTGCAAGGGATTTCCAGGGGAAGGAACAGGACTATACGCAGAGAAAAAGCGACATTCTCTGAGTTCGCGACAGCAAGTATCAGAATCAGTAATTCACTGTTATTTGTAAACTCAGTATTTGTGAGGGCTCTTCCCTTCCCACTCCTCGATCTCAGGCTGAGCAATACCAAGGCTGTTATGAGTCACTGTGCTATCTTCCAAGAGAAGGGAAGGTGCAATTCTTTCTTTTCACAGCCTACGCGGAGGTTTACTGCTCGTGGCAAAATGGTTGCAGTCATTACCTCCCTCTGTGGACCCTGTTGCTATGAGCTGAGCATCCAGGGCACACTCAGGGTCACTCTGGCTGCAACTTCATATCTTCTCCTTCCCCTTCCAGGACAAGGTCATAACAAGGACAGGTTATGAAGGATGCAAACCTAAGTGGAAGAGGCTTTGACTGCACGTGTGTTGTTAAATAGTCTCTAGCCCTCGTTAAATGGTGCAAAGCACCTGGTTTCCCAGAGCTTAGTGCTGTCTGTGTGTAGAGCAGACAGGCTGTATCCGTACCACACAGCCACTGTAGCATGGTGCCATGGCACAGTTCCATCTGTAAAGACACAGTTCCCAAGGGTTGTCCTGCAGTCATCAAACATCATTACTGCTTTTCTCTGTTGCTGATTTATTTTTAAAGTTTCTGAAATAATGCAAGGGTTGTGCTGAAGTCCACCAGAGCAGTATTTCTACAGTACAACTTGAAAATATGTGTTCCCCAGCTGGTCAGTACTAAGAGGCTGAGTGAGGTGTGTGAGGGTAGAAAGCTCATGGGAATAGTGTTGGAGGATTGCATAAGGCAAAACCACCCAAATCTGGAGCAGTTTCATCCTTACAATGTTTTAGTTGCTGTCCCTGGAACTGCAGTTGCATTAAATTCTTCAGAGGACTCGATTCACTCCCAAAGAGAAACCAAGAGCAAAATAACTTTGATGAAATATGGACACTGAGGACACCAGGACCAAGAGGGAAATGAGAATCTGTGTTTTACAACGGCGGAAATGTACCCAGTGGATCCTGATCCTGGCTCCGAGGTCCTACCAATGCCCAACTCTGTTGAAGCCCCAGGGATAAGATTTGGTTTCTGGGAGAGCAACTGTTGGCAGAGGAAGAACAAGGTGGGGAGAAAAATAGACAGACTAAAATTCTCCCAAATGTCTGCCTGCAACTCTGCTCTTGAGTTATCTATGGTCAGACAAAAAAGGGTAATATAATTTAATTAGCGTGTAAGAACAGTGCATGGGGAAGGGGTTGTCTGTACCACGCCTGCCCAGCTCTTCTTTAATAAGATGAAGATAACACAATTTCAGGATGTGTTAGTATTTCAGTACAGACTTGTGCTTTGGAAGAATTCAGACAACAACTTGGTAAAGGGCTTTGCAGAGTAATTTCCCTTTCAGAAAGGGCAATTAAAACTGCAGTACTCCTATCTCCTCACAACTTGTATTGTTTTAGAACCACAGGACAAAAAATATTACTGAATGGAATTTCTGAGAGGTTGGTAGGAACCAATATAATGTATCTTTTGTGTTAAATGCCTTAGAATCTATTTTCCTTCAATAAAAATACATTTATAATATCCCTAATGCTGATAAAATATCATCTTGATAATCTATTCAAACACCTAAGAGACTTCAGTTTCTGTTCTGACATGCTCTGAATTTCAGTTTAAAAATGCATTCTGGTTTAACTGTCATCAATAGCCTCATGCAATCTCAAAGAAACAGGCATAGGCTATTCAAATATGTTTCCAATATAAGCCGGAGATTGTCAGACAAAGAAAAAAATAGCTTCGCAGTTAAAGACATAAATGTCAAGAAATAAGAAGAGGAAGGAAAAGTGTGAGAAATTCTGATTTTTTTTATTACATTTTTTCTGGTTTGGGTCAATTAATCATAAATCATCATAATTTTAATAAAAATAGTCTACAAAGCACAGTTAAAAAGCATGACTTAGTTCATCAAGATCTAAGAGGGTCTTTCTTTGCTGTTGAAATTTTAATTATTCACTCTTTCAATATTCATAAGTCACCTCGTTCTTTAAATTTTGAGGTGAGCCACACAATCACAAGATTTAAAAATAAGAAAGATGGTAAATTTAAGGTGATTTCCTGTACTTAAGCATTTTCTTTTGTTTTCTTGTATTTGAGTATAAATAAAATTTGAGTATAAATATTGCTTTTTCTGGAATACTAAGGTCTAAAGCCTTACTCTCATAAAAAATGAAATTCTCATGGAACTATATGACTTCAGTAAGCGAACACTTATAAACTATGCCAGGTATTCTAAATCTCAAAAGGGAATAATGAGCAACAGTCTCTGACTGTTATTAGAATATGTAGGTTTAAATTCTCTAATGGATCAATATTAATAATTGTTATGATACCAATATCTTGATGGTCCACTCACCAGTGAAATCTCAATTGGTGATTAAAACACTACAGAACTAATTATAAACATTAATAAAACCATACAGATTTTTGTTTTAAAGCTCAGATCACAAGTTTCAAGTTGTCCTACCTAAGAAACTAATTTGGCAAAAAAAAAAAAAAAAAAAAAGTGATACTTCACCCTGCTATTCTTTCTCCTATATGACAGCATTTTATTTACAATCAGAGTACTGAGGCTCAGGATGAAGTAAGTCGGTATGTAGCCAGGCAATTCTTAAATTGTAATTGTAAACCCCTTCTTTGTACCAAATATTTTTTGCAGCTCTCCACCTCATTTTGTAGAAAAGCAAAAGTTACAATGTCAGACTAAAGACCTATCCGTGCTGACAGCAATAGCCCTGTGTAAATGGAGAAATCTCGACTTTGAAGGACAAGATTGATAGGGCCGTGCAAGACATAGGTTCTTTTCTACTGCAAAAATATTTGAAAGCCTTACAATCCTTTTTTTTTTTTTTTTGCCTTCTGTTCACCCCGCAAAGGTCATGCTCAGCAGCCTGAGAGACACAGACAGAAGCTGTGGCAATTTGCCTTGAACAAAAGATGCGGTTCTGATAGCGGGATCACGTAGCTCGGTAGTTTCGTCACCATTTGGCTGCTTGTAGGAGTTCCTGTTCACCAAAAAGGACCTTTAAATTTTTGGCTATTCTGCGTATTTCCTTTCCTGCTAAGCATATTACAATTGGCGGTTGGGTTGTTTGGGTTTTTTGCTTGGGCCCACTTTTTTTTTGTTTTTGTTTAACTTGTGACTAGACTTTTCCATGAGAACCAAAAAGTTTCTAGTTTAAGATCAAGATGTTAATTTTCATCTTGGTAGCTCCCTTATGTTCTGCTTGTTTACCCCAAATATTGTTTCTTTTTGGTGACACAACTATGGGGGAACTGGAGCTCTGTCAGCATGAATAACAATGAGTTGATATGTTTACTATGCGTGCTTTGAATTCACTTTTCCCCTTCTCTGAAGTATTCCCAATGAGATAACCCTCAAGTCACACTGAGTATGTCTTTCTCCAAGAGTCTGGGAGGGAATTAGGGTATTGAAAAATGGCAAACTTTCTTTAGTGAACTGTGAGATCCTGAAGGGCCCTTGACCTCCACTGAGATTTCAAGGATATTGTGGGAGCCCCCAAAAGGAACCAAGAGAAGCAAGTTTCTTGAGGAAGTTTCTTGTCAGCAGCCTTCACCATAGGATGCCTCTCCCTTTGGAAATTTCCAGAAGTTTGAAAATCAGAGAAGCATGAAAACCACAGGGACTCTGACTACCTGCAAAGCAGAAGTCATACACCTCTGTTGGCCTCATTTGAATGAGACAAAGCAACAGGGTGAGAAACACTCCCCATTTTTGAGCTAAAGAGTTCAACAAAAGTCCAGGCACATAATTTGTATGCTTGATCTGTCTCCAACCCAAAAATGTGTGATGGTTTTGTTGTCAGGGTGGTGCCTAGCTTCAGTTTCTAGGCATTAGATCTTGTCATCTTTTCTCTGCTATACTGAGTAGACCTCTTGTGCATTGCTCCTCCCTGCTGTTAACAGAGGAGACATGCTGATGTTCGTAGACTGTTGTTCAGGTTTGTAGCAGAGATGCTCTGTGAGGATAGGTGGCCACAATTCTTTAATGTTTCTCTCCACCAAATAATATGCAGATTTATGGAAAGCACCCGGCATACAAATCCTCAACCTCAGATGACAACCCCAAGAAACTAATGTAATTCAAGTAATAAATATTAACAGCTAAATGTTTGCTCTACCTACATTTGTATGAGGGGATCTTTCCTTCTACAGATTACTTTACCTACTTCAACACTGGTAAGTCCCTGCAGTGTGCAACCAAAGATGATATTTTTCAAATGAGCAGCAATAAAAATTCCCCATAGTAAGTTTAAATCCTGATAATGGTGCACTTTTATTGCATTGTACTGAACTTTTACCAATCAGTCCAATTATGGGCTAATTCATTCTCATCACTTTGGAAAGCTTTTTTTTTTTCAAAGCCCTATCTGATTTTTTGCGTGTGAAATGCTTACAAAGGGAAGTTAATAAAAGAGCAGTTCATCTGCATATACAAAGAAAGATCATAATATAAAAAATTGCCACATTAGAGAAGTCTAGACCTTGACTATCTGTCATATATTTTTTATAGCTTCTTATCACTGTGCTATCTGATTAAGTAGTGAAATGGTTAAGATAAATGAGACTTAATTAGCGGAACTGATACCTGTCTATTGCAAGTCTTAAATTTGCATTTGGGAGCTCTGATTTTCCGAAGTGGGAAGCGCACGCCTGCAGTCCTTCTTCCCTTTGAAATCGATGGGAGTTTTCCCTGCAGTGAAAACAAACGTTCAAGGTTTCACCCAAAGCAAACTGAAACTTTTGCTGGATACTCATCCCTTTGACTCATGAGCTAAAACATGGGGAGACAAGCAAATACTGGAGCTCTGAGATGGAAGGAGAAGAGGAAGAGCCTAGACTTGACTTTTAAGATGTCAAGTTGCAGAGCTCAGCATGCAGAGATAAATAAGTTGTGTCAGGGAGAGGGTTGGTACAGATTATTTTCTCTCTGGAACAAAAGTGACCAAAATATGGCTTGGGTTTTTTCAGCTTTGCTTGTGCAGCAAAGTATTTACATTTGAGCTCAGGGCTTAGATGGCCAGTTGCCATCGGTCTCAACTATTTCAGTAGGAATGGGCTGTAGCATAACTTCCCCGCCAGACGCTCTCTGTGCCGAACAAACGATTTACCACAGAGCTCAGAGATGGGGTATTTACATTCATTTAAGTTTGGTATAAACATTTACAGAACATTAGGACAAATACCAACATTCTCAGCTAAATGTCTGACCACAATTATTTCTGATGAATAAATGGCTCATAGAATGACTCCGAGACGGGAGGTTTTTTTCTTTCTTTTTTTCTTCTCAAACCAAAGGACTTTGAAAAAACAGTGCACTATGCAGCTAAACACACTGTGCAAAGGTTCACGTAGAGTTAAAGAAAACCATAGATGTTTGCGAGATTAGGGAGTGAATATCTAGATTAAACCAGTTTATGTTGTCCTTCATCTGCTGTTCTGTTTTTTCCTTCAAAATCTCACCTTCAAATCTGACCCCAACAGACATGCCTAATTCAGAGAAGATGCTTTGTGCTGACCAAGTACTTTTTAAACCAAATATTATGAGCTGGACACTGCAAAGGTACTTTTCCCACTGGAAATGGTGGCATGAGGGTTGTTGACTACAGCATAAGAGAGTATTTAGTAAATATTTCTCTCATATGCCTGTGCCTGGCTGTGAGAAGAAGAAAGCCACTCAAAGGTATCCAGAACTACCTGGTCTAAATTGCACATTTTCTCCAGTTTTAGCACAACAGGCAAATGTATTCCCCCCTACTTTTTTTTTTTTTTTTTCCTTAAGTATGCCATAGACAAAAATTGCAGATGCAAAGATTCCTGAACAGTGCTTTTTCTGCAGCGTGGCCAATTCATCTTCATGTTAGAGGCTACATTAAACTCTCTGGACAGCACCTTCTAGAGGTGCGACTCTCCTTCTTATCTGCACTATAGGAAGGGTTCATGTACCTGGGAAGGACAATTTTGAGGCAACACAGAGAAATCAGGCTCCAAGAATTCAGAGTGAAACCTACTCAGGCACTTCCTAACTTAATTTTTGAAGAAAAACAATCAAATTATAATCACTGGGATTCCACAAAAAGAAAAAAAAAATCAATGTTCACAATGCTGTTTTTCAGAGCAGTCCAGCAATTGTAGGACTCACTTAACATGTCAAAAACAGTTCTGGTTTCAGCTCTGACAAACCAGGGACTGGTCTTGACTGAACATGTAATTATGAGTCTATTGACTGTTCTGGGATGTTTCTTTCTTGGTTTGGGGGGCGATTGTGTCTGATTAGTTTTTTTTCATGACACTAATTTAAAGCATCTAACGAAAACAAGTTATTAATAGCTCAGCATTTCTGAGACAAATGATATTATCTTTTTCTGCAACCGCCCCCATTCCTTTGAGTTGTTCTTCATCTAAATACACTTCTCCCTTTGAAAATAATGGGTACAAGGCAAAAAACTAAGATCTCTTCGCACTCCTGACCATTAAAAGACAATTCATTATTCCTTTCCCCAAACACCCAAATTTGCAAGTGTTAACTGTTGATGTGGTTCATATCCCAGATCCCATGAAAGGCAGATCCTCTTGTCCAGTAGTGGACAGAAGACTGTGGGACTCGATGCTTGGAAGCGTCAGTTTGGCAGGCAGCAGGGCCTGGGAGCGTCTGGGCCTTCATGGTAGAAGACACCTCCATGTAGAAGGAAACCTCGTCCTATGGGGTTTAAAGCCATAAACAGAGACACATGTGTAAAGCAAGTTTTTCTTCTGGTTTTGTTCTTCATACCATACGATGGCTGATTAACCTTAGCTTTGAATTCCTGATTCCTACACTTATCACTGACATCATTTTGGATAGTAACATGTTATTTCATTAAAAGAGAACAAAAATGTCACTAACACCCTGCATCACCTCATGAGCTGCTGAGGTCAAGCTACTTCACGGGGTTTAACAGAAGAAACAGAAGGAAAATGAGTTCTGAGCATGTAGGTGAGGCTCAGATGAAAATCAAGACCATTTTGCTCCTGCTTACTTCACAACACAATGAACATAAACGGAGTTTAAAAACATGAATGCATCACAGAGGTAACATTTTACACTCCTTATCCAAAGGTGCAAAGGACTGCATGACAGCCAGAACAGTGATGAATCCTGTCTCAAAAGTTGCATGCACATTCAGTGAGCGGGTGTGGGAGGGAATTTTAATGAGTTGAGGATTTCTGTCTGCAGTAGCTTTAATCATCAGGTCTCCCCCAAAAATGAAGAATATTCATGCTTACAATAATTAATACTGAACAGGAGATTTATATCAATCTGACAGATAGGAGATGAAATTAACTGTGCTTTCATGTACAATTTTAAGTAGGTCAGATAAGAACATCTATTGTAACCAACTTTTATTTTATAGATAGATATACTCTGACACGTACAGACCCACGCGTACACATTATGTATGTCTATAAAAATCTCACACACACAGCAGAATCTCCTTAACCTCGAATTTTCAAGCTACCCATCTCTATCCCTGGAGCTTACCACTCTTCCCCTCATTGATTCATAGGCTCTAAGGTCAGAGGGGATGGTTGTGATACAGGTAGATGTTCTGCAAACATGGGACTTAGAACACCACACAGTAATTCCTATATTGCATCCTGTCTGTTGAGGTTGGGCTGAAGCATACTGAAAATATTTAAATAAAACAGCCTCCTATGCTGCATTGATTTTTCTCTAAATTTTATTCTTTTCCCTCCCTACCTTTACAGAGTTAGGCTGGATCAGCATCAGTGATGTAAAAGTACTTCCTCTTTTAATAATCTTTCCCACTAAGTAGTGAAAGCAATAGTAAGAATACAACTGACACAGAAAAAAAAAAAGGTATCAGAATCTAGCATTGATGTGATGGGGTTTCAGTTAACTTAGTTCTCTGAAGGTGTTCATTAGTTGTTCATAGCACTTGGTGCTTCAGAATTGAATTCCTTCAAAAGATAATGGAAATGCAAAGAAAATATGTCTCTATCCTGTAGCGTAATCTACATGCACATTTTTAACACCAACCTAAATTATAAAGAACATTATTTTGTTTCAAAGTATTCATGGTCCTTTTCAGTGATGCTGTTTTACCTATTTTCTAAAATGAAAAATTAAACCTGCTTGTAATATTTATGTAAGACCTTAGCTGTTGGCCGTGTTAACATATGGCTGCTTGAATAAAATAATTTATTTGTGTGTGAATCATCTAGGGAAAACATTAAAACCTGAAACAAAACTCTAAAACATTGTTTGCTAATAGTTTAAGTTAAATGCCTTGCTCTACTTTTCCATCTTCTGTTTCCTTCCCTGTTAAAAATGTGGAAAGAAGGGGAACTGGAGAAGGAAAAAATAGGAAACATCTCAATAGAGACAATTTGGGAAGAATCATTGTAAAAATTAATTTAGTTGCTTAAAAAAGCCGGCAGTATTTTTTATGGAAAATATATAAATCTTGTTCTGAAATACTAAAGCAATCTACCAGGCGCATGCTTGAAGTTATACAAACGCTACAGCGGTGTGACATAGTCACTAATCAACACCGTGTGCTTAACTAATCATGCACATAATCGTAATTGTGTCCTTAATTACTTGCTGAACTGGGGACTGGTCCAAAGCCCCTATAACTCTGTCGCAAGCCTCTGCGTGGGATTTTAGTTAATTATCTAAGTGATTTCCTAGTCTTGCTCCAGTGTGTCTGGTCTTGCCACCAGTGTTCAGTAGGTATGGAAATTAGATAAAGTGGACTCATATTGGATATTTGGTTGGACTGTTGCTCCCGAAGAAGGTTCCCCATTTAAGAGTCTGAAGGTAGGTGGAGTGGAGACCTACACTGGTGAGCTTGGGAGAGGACATGAACTATCCAAACTTCCAGCCAAAGCAGTGAAGCTCGTGAATTGGGAGCCAAGCACTTGAAGGGCTCTGAGTGTATAATAATTACATGGTGTAATTCCCCTTGCGTGTGAACAAAAAATGTATCACAAAAGCAAGGAGGGAGAGAATCAGGACAAGAGGGTTGCTTTTAATTTTTTTTTTTTCTTGTTAAGAAACTCTATTTAAAAAAAGTCCCCTTTGGTAGATGTAACCTTAACTTATCACATGAGAATCATCAAATGAAACCAAGTGAGAAAAAAAGTGAAATTGTCTAGACTGAATTGCAGGCGGCATGGTGAAAAGTAAATTGGGAAGTTTAGCATTCTTTCATTTTTAATAACCTGAGGTGTTATCAATAATGTGTGTAATTAATTTTTTTAAGATGTTCATTTTAGATCAATAGCGTCCCTATGAAACAGCCAAGGCTATTTATCATATTTAAAACAGAAAAGTCCAAACTCTATGGTGAAACTGTAGCAATTGACATTAGTGAGGATGCAACTCTATTATCTTGTTGCTTTTTTTTTTTTTGTGAAGTCGTCAGCCAAACATATATTAAAAAAAATAAGACATTGAATGGGTGCGTTTCTCTTCATCTCTTCTCCTTCTCTGTAGTTATGCATTTGATGTGTGGAAAATGAGTGTTTGGGAAGCTAAGAGCAAGTATTCCTGAAACTGTTCAACTTCTGATTCTCAGGGAAGTTATTTTCTGTAGAGGTGCTAAAAATATTAGCCCTCAGAATAGCACGAACTGACTGCTGCAAACACTGTAATTTAAGGACTTGCATGCTCTTGGGTCGCATTTAATAGCTTCATGTGGGCATTTTAGGTTTTTCCCATGAAATACTTTTTCTTGAGATGCAGGCTTTGATTCAGCTGACAGAAAAATAATAAATTCAATAGTGTGTATATAGGGGCTATCTGTCATAAACATGAGGGCAATTTCTCAACAGAGACGCACAGGTCTCTCTTCCCAAAATAAACCAGCGCTGCCCGTGGCACCAGTGTCTGGTGGATCAGACCCTTAACTGGCTTGGCAGCTAAATGAAGCTACATCTCTTAGTGGAGCAACTGATCCTGTCAGCCCCTGCAGGTAAGCGACTGCTTTGGAAACCGATGTCAAATCAATGACAGCCCTGAGCATGAAACCATAACGTTAGCAGTTCTCAAACCAGGACATCTGTATATGGTCCAGCCTGGTGGTATTTCGACCCTGGACTTCACATCTCACCTTTGTGATCGCAGCATAAATGGAGTAACTGGCATTTTGCTATGTAGCTGCTGGAAACAAAACGCTGCAAGATCACTGCTGGAGCAAACTCAAATGCAGTCCACACCTTACTGCCTTTTTTTTTTTTTTTTCTTCTTTTTAACTCCTCATTCTTTTCTTCCTGCTTCCTTTCTCATAGAAATACTCAGTGAATAATGGTAGCATCATCTGAACATCATAAAGACTTGAAATGTCTCTGTAAGCACCCTCAGCAATACAACAAGGCAAAAACACCCAAGATGACCTAAGACATATTTCTTTACAGTTTTGTCTAGAAGGCTCAGTTTTACAAGGGATCCACCCTTCATATTTCCTTTGTTGTTGTTTATTATGATCATATAAGAAAGCAAACAGTGCTGTATACAACACATAAGAATACATTAAGAGAAACTTCGAACGAGCTAAACCATAGCTCCTCATTTGAAGGGAGGGGAAAGAAGTAAAGAAAAAATAAAGTTTAATTTTGTTTCCTTGCTACTTATGTGGGAGAAAAAGTGCCCTGCTCTTATAAGATGGTTCTACCTGTTGTTTTGAACGTGGTATGCCTGGGAGACACTACGGAGCTAACTATTTGCTTGTATATTAAGAATTATTTTTCTATATAGGAAACCTGAAGACTTCATTCATTTTTTTTGTGACTTTAATGTTTTTGATATCTAAAGTTCATGAAAAAGCCATGTAATTGGTACAGAACTTTTTTTACTTGCATCAAGCCCCCTAATCTTTGAACATTAGAATAATTTTGCATCTAGCCTGGGGTAAATTAGTTTCTTCAGGGTTTTTTTTCAACTTTCCAGCATTATTTATTTTCAATTTGAAATTCTTTTAATATCAAAGTGGGTGTAATTAATTCTCTGTTTCTGATGATCTGAAAATTAAAATGAAAAATTACAAATAATATATCAAAGAACTTTCATAAAATATACCTGACCAAAATAGTTCAGGTTTACTGAACCTACATATCAATTTTTGTGGGGATTTTTTCCCCCTATATAGAAAAGCCATGCTTTAGTGCCATCTAGTGCACTGAGAAATCACAAAAGAAACTTCCCTGAATGTTTATGCTCTTGCCTTGCAATAAACACTTTAAAACTCTAGATTAGAGCCATGGTTATCATATTAAGTAAACAGTGAAATGACTTTTAATTACCTACTTGGAGCCTGACTACATATGACCGACGGTGAGTGCAAAGCAAGAGTTTCAGGTCTTCTCTTGCCAGCCATCACTGAAACTGAAAGAGACTCAGCAGTTCAGGTTTAATCTCTTTTCCTCTGGAAAATAAGAGGCATCTCAAAAAAATTCTAGCTCTCAGCTAAATATCATGAGTTTGATACCTAATTGTGGGATACACAAAACATGGTATGTGCAGAGCCTGAGTTTCTCCTTTTCCATAACTGAACATTAAGTGTCTTGATGTCAGAAAAAGAACAATGCAAAAATACCAAAAGCCCTCTGATGCAGAGTACAGCTAATAAGAATAAAACTGTGACCACACATTCAGTATTTTTTTCTCTCCTGTTTTTGGGGGTGTTTGGTTCTGGGTTTTTTTTTCAGATTTTGTCAATGAAAAATGAAAACAGAGCTTGCAAGCCTGGGAAGAAAATTCTGAACCACATATCAGCAGGTGAGATAGGCTCACCTTGGATGGCCACCCCAAGAATCATAGAATGGTTTAGGTTGGAAAAGAGCTTTAGCTTGTTCCAACCCCCCTGCCATGGGCAAGGACACCTCCCACTAGACCAGGTTGCTCAAAGCCCCATCCAACCTGGCCTTGAACACCTCCAGGGATGGGGCAGCCACAGCTTCTCTGGGCAACCTGGGCCAGTGCCTCACCATCCTCACAGTGAAAAGTTTTTTCCTAATATCCAATCTAAATCTCCCCTCTTCCAGTCTGAAGCCATTACTTCTTGTCCTATCACAACATGCCCTTCCGAAAAGTCCCTCTCCAGTGTTCTTGTAGGCCCCCTTAGATACTGGAAGGGGCTATAAGGTCTCCCTGGAGTAACGATGAGCATTTGGGCCTCTGTCTGTCCAGATAGCCGTCTTACCGATGCTCCCTTTGGGCTTTGGAGTATTAGATTTGTTATCAGCATAGGCACCCTGATGGCCTGTGTGTGATTCATAAATAGCTAGCAAGGTTTGAGAGGTTAGAGGATTTGATTAGATGATCTGAGGTTAGATACTTGCACAGGAGAGGTTAGATGATCTGCTGAAAGCATTCAGATCTTTGGAGATCAAGACACTGATTATCAGCACAGATTTTACAGCAGGTAAATGCAGGCTGTCAGGTTTGACAGATCCAGTGCTTGCAAACAGGTGCAAGATTTCTTACCCTGAATCAGGGAAAAATCGCTTCCCTGGAACTTTTACTATCCAAGGGGGAGGTGATAGTTTTGATCAAAAGGTGAGACTCATTCTAACAGTCTTGCAAAACTGATAATCTGTGCTGATTCCCTATAAGTGTCCCTGATAAAGATTTTGCTGCCTTTTTATTAATATGTACTTTGAGTCTAGTACGGCAAAACATTTTTGTGTAAAAAGCCAGATATATGCAGTGTGATATCCGAGTTCATTGCCTGGGTGACTCGGCAATGGCTGAGGGTCAGGATAGAGGCCCAGGAAAACTGTGAAATTTCCCCAGAAGGAACCCAGCCACAACGGGTAGCAACTACAGCATCATGTTAGGATATTATAACCCTTTTCCAAAGTGGTGATAATAAAAATAATAATAATAATAAAAAAAATAAAAAAAATAATAAAAATAATAAAAAATAAAAATTAAAATTAAAAAAATAAAAAAAAATCTCTCTTCTGCCTTAGGCCTTTGTGGTGATCAGCGAGCAGAGCTCATGAGATGGAGTTCAGCTTAAGCACAAACTCTCTCTCTGAAACGGGACAATCTGCATCGCAGTAGGGCCCCGACCTCCACTTGGACTTCCAGGTGCAAAGTCATGATAATAATCCCCTTCCGAGAAAGCGTGTGCTGGGTAGCAGTGCCAGGGGGAGGGTGGGCAGGAGGAGAGGAAGGAAGAGGGCAGCGCATCAGATGGTGCCTCCGCTTCCCCAGTGGTACGAGGGACCGCAGGTAAATTTTTCATGCTGATGGTTGCATGACTTTCAGACCCTGTGAGCTGGATGTAGCTGTCCTGAAACGATAAGATCCTTCCCCCTCAAAACCCAGCCTTTAGGAGAATCAGGAGGTCTGCGTACTAGTTACTGCCCTGCTCCTGCCTAGTAAAAAGAATAAAATAATGGCGATCTTGTTAGGAGAAATGCATTTGTCAGCACTCTGAATTTTAATGTGAACTGGCAGCGGATCTCAGTGATAAAGAAAAAGTCTAATGCGGATGGTAATTTTGCAGAGACCTTGCTAACATGTGTTATCCACTGGCTTTCTTTTGTTCACCGCTGTGAATTATCAACCGACTCAAGGCAATAGAGGGAAAAAAGTTATATTTCTCACTGTGTCACTTTCCTAGTGTCATCCAAAGCTCACTGCAATAATTTAATTTTGCAGAGAAAGCACAGTTTATGACATTTCTCTCCCCCTCCTCCTCCCCACTCCCCCCCCCCAGCATTTTCTAGGCAGGTATTGAACAGTGATTGACCAAAAGTTGTGATTTGTGCTTAGCCGTGGGGTTCCACCAAATGCCTAACAAATTCACTTTTCTGGGAACAAGAGGAAACCATCGCATTCCCCAACCCTCCAGAAAGGAAGCTTGATCCAACACATGATCAGAACCAGCCATTACCGAGGAATGTACAAGAAGCCCTGCAGAAAAGTGGTGATTAAACAACCCAAGGCAAACTTTCCTCTTAACCTTTAGCAGTTATAGGTAGAGATAGCAATATTTTTCTGTGCAAAGCATCTCCAGCAAATATAGGTGGGTTATACAACATGAATAATTATAACATTCTGAGATTCTTACATTTATCCTCTTATCAGCAAATGGGAACCTTTGGTGACGATTTGGGATGCTGTTTTGCTAGAAACTAATTGCAGAATTGCAGCAAATGCACTGAAGCAATGTACATACACTGTTCAAATTATGAGATGGGATTAAGTTGTTAGATCCAAGCAAACAGCTACAGAATGAAGATGCAGTTCCTTCCCTGATTAATTTTAAATGTCCGATAGTTTGTTAAAATAATTTCTCTCAATAATCCTGAGCCATTCTTCTGTATCTTGATTTAGTTTCACTGTGCAGCAAGGAATTCCCCAGGTTCCTCACGCGAGAAGGAATTTCCTTGATGAGCCGTAAATGCATTATCTTCTACCACTACAGCCTCAAAAGTTGTCTCGCTAAAGCTCTTGAAGCTCACCACAGTTTACACTAGTCAGCAGAATTTAGCCCATTGACTCAACCTCTCTGTACACTAGAAATCCCCACTGTCCAGCACCCTTAATTTAAGCGCTACTTCTGGAAAATGTGGAAAATAACCTTTAAAGTCATCATTAAGAGTATTGCTGGGAGTGTCATATAAATATCTTATTTACAAAAGCATTGAATACCATATGTTCAGAGGAAGATGTGCCAAAAAGTGCTAATTACACTGTTACTTAATGCCAATCAGGTAATTACACTCAGCCCACTTAAATGCTGTCTGCAAGCTGGGTTGCCTCAGCAGCTGAGGAAGGATTAGTGCCGCCCCATAATGCACATCAGTGCCCTTTCCTGAGGGCACCAGGTATTGAACCAAACTTCTAAGTAGGGCCCCAAACCTCACAGCCCATTAGTTCCTCTGTTCCTCCCCCTCCATTTTCTAGATGCTTTTCTCTCTGCTCCGCTCAGACGCTCGGGAGCTTTTCCCCCCACCCAGAAACACCTGCAAAACTTTTTTTTCTCCCTTAAAATCTCCCCCCCCCCTCCCTTAAAATAATTTCTGGCCTTGTAGGACTCAGTTGGCCTACAGGCTGTCTTTTAATTCCTGGGAGAGAGGTGGCCACAACTTGCTGAACTTGGCCCATCTCCCCAGCAAAGGGCTGATCAATTCTTGGCAGGGTTTCTCAGTTGAGTGATTCTTTCTGCACCTCCATTTTGAATTATTCAAAGGGTAGAATTTCTGCTCAAAGCCTTTCTATTTCTCAAATTAATTTCTGGTCAGATAGCCAACTCGGAGGCAAGACACAAGCATAGACATGCAGATATATAAAAATAAAAGTATAAAAATAAATATATTAAAATTTATAGATTATATATAGGTAGGTTATACATTTAATATAATATAGATGTATATTTAGAACCTTCCTGGAAAGTTGACAAAGTTTTGCGCTGACATGTATCTGTGGGGAAGTCCATCAACACGGTGGACGGCAAGGCGTATCTCAGATCTAATCCCAATCATTTCGTAGGCAGCCAAGCCACCAGGTACAGTGGTCCAGAGCATTGCGCAGCACTTGTATGCAAAAAAAAAAGTATGAAACATATTCAGTAATCAGTGGCAAAATTTGTCATCACTTTAATGCAGCCAGGAGGCAATCGGAGACAGTTTAACAGATGTTTCCATATTTAAGCCAGAACAAACAGAGCAGATTAATTTCCCCACTTTCTCCTCAGATGCAAATGCCAGAAAGTTCTGGGTTTGAAATTTCACTGTGTAACACAAGGAAAAAACAACGTTTTGATCCCGTCAGCAGCAAAGACGATGTATGCAGCCGTGGTGATCTCAAGAACCAGAAGCCAGCCTGTAAGTCCTGGCTGCCGCTTGGGGATACGAAGGTCGTAGTGAGGTCTATTAGTGCCTGATCACACAACTTTGAGTACAAGCAATTTAGAAATATTACATACTACTAACATAAAATAGTAACACCAAAGCAGATTATCTGTGACTAGAGCAAGAATATCCTCAGCCCAGCATCAAATTCACTTTTTTTTTCTTCCTGAACTGTGGGGCAGGTTGAACACGGTGTCTTTTTGTCCAATGTGGCGTGGTTTTTTTTTGCCAGAAAGGGATGAAACGTGTTCTCACTTGCTGCCCGTGCCATCCTGCTGATTGCAGAGGGGTGTCCCAGGGCACCCATCAATGATGAATACAGCCCAGAGGTCACAAGATACCTCTCAAATTGCAGGACTCCCACACTTAATTCACAGCTCTAATTATACCATCAGCTGTCATTACTCCTGTTATTTAGATCTGTCATCCTGACCTAGGCAGGGAGGGCTGGGGCTGAGCTAGTGCCTTGGGTCTTGTGGAAGCAGAAAGGAGAGGAGGAAGGGCTGCAGCATCCAGGGATTTTGCACCTGAGTTTGCAAAATGGAGCTGTTCGGAAGCAGCTGGAGGGGAAACTGCTCTGGCAGCAGCTTGAGCCCCGCTTCAGACGGGAGGTGGTTTTACAAATCTGCTTCCTCCCTCTGTGCCGGTGTATGAGGGGTTGTTTTTCTGATTTTTTTTTTTTTTTTTTTTTTGTCACTCCACATGGCTTGAAGCCCACCAAAACTTGTTCTCCAAAGCAAAGAGGTCCGGTCTGATGATGATGCGTAATCAGCCACAGAAATCACTGTGTAATTTCATATATTCTTTTTTTTTTTTTTTTTTAAATCTGTAGCCTCCCCTGTGCGTTGCTTTCCTGCAAACTTTGGGATGGCAAATAGGGAGAGCAAAGGGTTAAAGCTCCTACCTTCCCCAGCAGCCGATGAGTCCCACCGTGTGGGTTTGCTCTTTCCTGAGCACCCCAAACGTGAAAGCTGTGTAATAACCCCTTCCTCAACCTTGACTCAAACATTGCCAGCTCAGTGATTCACTCCGGCTTCACCACCTGCTTTCGCTGGAACCGTGAGCTGAAACCCCAACCCCAGCCGAAAACAGCCCGCGTGGGGCACGAGGGAAGCTGTTGTCCCCACCAGCCCACTCCTCCCCAGGCTCCCAGCCCCGAGTGACAGCTGTAGGGTTATATTTATCACAGGTGTGCAGTTGGTATTTGACATTAAAAAGGGGGGGAAAACCAAGAAAGGTGCCCTTCCTTTGCTGCAAGATTTCCCCTCTGTTTGCCGTTTTGAAGGTTTTACAGTCATTTGACAGTCATCTTCACGATTGCCTCACCCAAACTTTGCTGGAGCTTAAACACATCTTCAGTGTGACAACGATTTCAGCCCTGGCAGGATCTAAAAAAGGGTTTTAATCCTAGCTATTTTCTGTTCCGCTTAATTGCCTTACCCAACACTTACACTTCATATAAAGACAATCCATCTTTCCCCCACTTTCTTCTGAAATAATCATTATCCTCCTCTGCAGAAATTAAAAAAAAAAAAAAAAAAAGTGATAGGGGGTTAGAAGGATACTTGACATTGAAAACAGACACCCAAATTATAGCTGTCTTTGAATAATCCAAAATATTTTTCATGCACTTCACAGAGTTCCTTTCTGGAGCTAATGGAGCTTTAATAAAGGATGTTTCCCCCCCCTCCTTTCTCCATGCAACTTCCCCTCCCCTTTCCTCTTCCACTGTGAAGTTTCCATGAGTAATCCCAAAACCAATATTTAGATGACTGAAATGTTAGAGCATAATGTTACTGCATAACATAGCATGTCCAGAACTTTCCTTTGGGACAGAAATCTTTTATTTTCAGCATATTAAAGGAGAAGTAAACATTGTAGTGGTGAAAAAATGGATGCTTTGAAAAGTTATTTTACATTTTTGCCATTTTCTTATATTCATGTCAACTTTGTTGGAGCAGCGTCAACTATCCCAGGGAGTGGCTTGCTAGCAATAGAACCTAAATGTTTTCTGGGGACAAATCCCTTTCTTTTAATGACAGATGTGGACCATTTCAGTCAGATCTATCATGTCCTCCCTCCTCTTTGCTCTTGTTTCATTTGCCAGCAGACCACCAGGTCAGGTACTATTTATGCAGTATGCAAACAGTGCTGATACGTTTTCCCTACCTTTCCAGACAACCAAAACTACTTCTGTCGCCTTTACAGCAAAGTCAGACTTCGTTCTTGGTGAACCAAACCTTTATCCACAGTGTAGTTTATCTGATCAGTCTTTTTCTTTTCAAATTCAGACTTTTAAAGACTCCTGATCGGAAAATTAACAGCTAAAGTATTCCCAGAGTTGCACGGAATTGCTGTCTATCCTGGGATAATGACACTACACCAGCCAAGCGCTTTTTTGAGCAAGATTGAGATGATTTGGGGGCAGCTCCTTGCTCTTCCCCGGACTTTCTGTTTGACTGTGGGCAAGCCCCACCATTTCACCAGGCAGCAGTTTATCATCTCCAAAATGGACTTGACAGAAGATCTTAATTCTCTGTCTTACAGGCAGATGGTGTGAATAAATCCACAAAGAAATGTTCTGGGCAGGTCTGCTCCAAAGAGGCTGTGGTTTCGGTGGAGATTCCCAAGACATCTCTACACTGGCTCACGTAGGTACCATCAACAGCCGCTCACACAGTACAGACCACGCTACAGACCTACTGTAAAGCAAGCTCGGGTATATCAAAATTATAGAGCAGACACAACAGTGAATCATGTAATAAGGAGAGGGTTAAAGACAGATACACTGGTTGTCTTTTAGACACTGAATCTATGGCATTAATGTGGTAAGAGCAATAGAAAACCTGTTATTAACCAGTTTTGTTTTCAGAATCAACCTGCTTCTCACATCCATTAAAAAGTTTGCGGTGTGGTAAATTGGTCTTGACAGGGGTGGGGTTTTTTTTTTGCTGGGCTTTGGTTTCAATGTGGCTACTCACGATTCGCATTTCCCACTGCATCTGTGTCTTAAGCAAAGGAGATCTTTTTATTTTCCACACATGTAAAAATGTAAAAAAAATAAAAGAAAACTCTCAGTGGAAATTTGCAGGCCTCGCAGCCACTTTGCTGACCTAGTCAGCTGGCCACCTTTTTTCATGCAAAATGTTTCACGTGAACAGCTTTTGTTTTATGCCTCGTAACTTTTTCATGTGACTCATGACAAGTGATTCATATTTCTTTGGTATTCACCAAAGATCATACTTAGAAATCGGATTCTTAGAAATTCTTAATTCCCTTGTGTAGGAGGGACTGTGGGTGCTCTGCTCAGGTTCATTATGATAATGCAATCTCAAACGGTGTCACATAAGCCAGTTTACAGTAATAAATAATAATAATCATGAATTCATTAAAGTCTTGAGCTTCCAATTTGAAAAATGTACAGTAGAGCCAGGAAAAACCTATCTGAGAGTGTTTTTACACTTTTAAAAGTAGTTGCCGATACATTTAAAATTTGTGAATAAAATAAATAAAAAAATAGTCTAAAAATTTGAGTTGTAGGCTGGGATATGAGGTCCAGGCTTGAATTTTGTCTTGTTAGTGGACTTCCAGTGTGACTTCAGGCAAATTACTGAATCCCTGTAATTCTATTTTCTCATATTAAATGTCCTTTTGTTAATATTTTTAGTCCATTTTGATCGTAAATTCTCCAAGCAAAAGAAGGAAGATTAACTGTTGAACCTACACAGTGGTTAGCAAAGGCAGTAAAGTGATGAGAAACAAGGCCTAGAGGATGCTCATGATTTCAGCTAGTAATGCTAAATACTTCTCTTATGCAGCTGAGATTCAAATAATGATGAAAAAATATGAATTTCCAGAGCTTTTTTGTTAAGGGATTTTTTTTAGTAATTACATATATTTTGAAATTGAAACATGGTGTGATCTAATTTTAGGTGCTTGGGTGCTCTGCCTGGTCAAATGTTGTATAAAAATTTCCTAGTTCAACCATCTTCAGGCTCTTTCACTGTTCACGAGTGAAACACACTAAAAGGGATGAAGATGAAGAACTGGGGGTTTGGGGGGGGGGAGGGGAAGCATACACTAAAATAAATAAAAAAATAAGAAAAGAAAGAGGAGAGAGTGGGTTTTTCAACGCTTTATGGAAATTCAGATTTCAGATGTAAGTTTAGCCTGAATTGGCTGACCCATGCAACTTCCACTTCTGTCGATATTTATCCTGTGTCAAAGCCCCAAAAGACACTGACATATAAAGCAGGGATGAGGGGATATTCAACTAAAAGAAAGGAGTTTTAGGCTTTGATCTCTGCTCCCAGATTTTTACATTTTATTTTACAAAGTCACTTGGTAAAGTAAGTTATTTTTTTTAAAAAACACGTGGCACTTTAAAGCACCTAAGTTCTTTGTTGGATCTGATCTATTGATATGGCAAACCCTTGCAGCCAATCTCTCTTGCACTCATGACAGCTTTACTAACATGAGAGTGTCCTCGCTGCTTGGACAGAAGAAATCACGTAGGGCTGAAGATTAAAGTTATGTTCATGTCATTGTTATTTATCTGCAACTTACTATAACTGCAACCAGAAAGATGATTGTAAAATTTAGGAACTTTGTCAGAGTAAGTGTATAAATCAACTTTGTGAGGGATGCATCTGTTAGAGTAAGGTCCCCCCTTGCTGTGGCCAGCAGCCCCCTCCAAATTCTTACACCAAAACCTGACATGGAGGAGTTTCCTGAAATCCTTACCAGGTGGCTTTCATCTTTGTCCAAGTCTTAATTTTTGTTTCTCAGTGAAAATTGGTACCAGAAAAAGTGATCTGGTGAGAATATGCTGTGTACGTTCATTGCAGGGGAAATTATTATTTAGGGCTTTTTTCTGAGCTCTTCGCCAAGTTGTACATTCAAGTCAATGCATTTTTCTTATGTGCAGCTCTAAACATTCTTGACGGCATCTAGGATCTGCTGTTGCCTTGCTTTTGCTGGATACACATTACTCATTTTGTGTGTTTTACAAATACAGTAGTAATTATACAAGAGTCTTCTTTTTTATGGGACAATTAACAGAATGAAAGGGGATCTGTCCTTGGCTTTACTGAGCTTTGGAGAAAGCATTAGGGGGAAAAACCCACCCGCCACACAAGTTTGTCTACCTGCTATTTTCACCTCCTTCTTCTCATGTACATTTTTTACGTTTTAGTTAGAAAATATTTAATACGATGATATTGACCTTTAGGTTCACATGTCATTCTTAAGAAATTTTTCACATTCACGGATTAACTCAGAAGCATTTATTTAGAGTCAGTAGAAAGTACATCGTCCTCCCAAATAGTTGTCAAGTGACAAATGCATTAAAGGCTAAGATAATGTCCATGGCTCGCTTAGGTAAATACTATCAGTCTGAAATCTCCTTTTAAGGAGGAGATAACCAAACCCACTCAAGAAATAACAGCAAACAAAGCGAGACAAAGTAAACTCACATTAAAAGAAATTAGTACCTAACAAAACAGGGTAACAGCTTAACAAGCTACTGGTGCAGCACAAATCTCCTTTAAGTACCAGGAAATAAACTATTGAAACTTAGTCACTAAAGTGAAGTCCCCACTTGTAAAACTTCAGATAGCTACAAACTCCTTTGATACGATGCAAATCAGAGGTGATTTTTTTTTCCTTTTTATTTTTTTTTAAGGTGTTACTTGCTTCTGATGTATCTAAGCAGTAGGTGAGCTGAGAAAGACCAGGGATGAGCAAACACAGGATAGCGTAACCTCCCCATGCTTATATATTCATTGAGGATGGGCAAATTTAAAAACAACAATAGCAACTCTTAAGGGTTTGCATTTCTGTTGATTTTCTCCTTTCATCTTCTGGCATAGGGTGATGCTTAGTGTGATATCTTGTTAACCACTCTAAAGTCTTTCTGCTTTGTAATCTTCACTTCAGAGGTACCTGGTATTTCCAACTTTAAATAAGGTATTATACCCACACATGGAGAGGTAATAATAAAACTTCTGTTATGACTCAGTATAAGGTTGGATTCCTTTTCAAATTACATCTTCCCTGGCATATGCAACCCACTGCTTACCGTCTGGTCTGCTTTCTCCTCTACACATGATCTATGGACAATACAAAACTGTTTCAACTCTCAGTAAGAGGCTTAAGTCTGTAGCTCAGACTACAGGCTCCCAGAGACTTTAAGCTCTGAATGGGCTATTGGATCAGCTGGTCTGACCTTCTATACAAAGGAGGCCCTTACAGTTCATTCAGCTACCTCTGCAAGAAGTGCCGCAGCTTGTTTGACTAAATCAGGACTTCCACCTTATGAAACATATCTCTCAGAATGTGCATTCAATAAAAAAAAAAAATTCCACCATTTTCCATGACAGCATATGTCAATGCTCAGTCAGCCTTGCCTAAAAGTAACTGCCTAATTCGTAAACATAAATTTGTCTATTGCCAGTTTGTTGCTCCAAAAGTTCTATATGGGTCTGGAGAGGTTTAAAAGACTCACCACTGCACACCACCCTAGGCAATGACCTGCCTTGATATGTCTCTAAAGCTTCTTCCATATTGTCTTAATATTTTTCTCTGCTTTCCCTCAGTCATAATGAGTCCTTTAAACTGTATGTTTTCAGGATGTTTATTCTTGAGCTGCATCTTGCTACTCATGGCCTTTTTGGCCTTGATGAGTTTTTATTAACTTGAAATCACTATATAGATTTGTGCTGAAGCAGTGTGGCAGGCAACAGCAGGGAGCTGTAGAAGCACTGCACTATAAAATAGATAATTTGAGTGGCCAAGTTACTTAAATCATAGTGAAGGGCTACTTCATGCTTTCCCAGCAAGACATGCTGATGCACTTGATGCCAGGTTCAAAAGTAAACATGTTCAGGTACCGATCCCATCTTGGTTACAAAGATGCAGTCTAAAGAGCAGCAAACCTGGCTCAGTCCGACCGTGCAAACATGGAAAAGATATCAAAAGTCCATGTTTCTGCAGTTCTCAATCCCCATTGCTTTATTATCGAATACTCACATGGTTTTGGGTCACGGTCAGCCCATTAGCCCTTTGTAATAATAATTCTCAGCCAGACCCCTGCATGGTGTAAAATTTCCATTCTTGATGACTTCATAAATACAGAGATTTGTGCTGGCTGAACCAGGAAGATAACAGTACCGAAATACAAGTAAGGGCAATTCACTTGCCTATTCTGCAGTGGATTTATTTTTCGTGAAAAGTGGAGTGATAACGATGGAAGAAATGAGCTGGAGAGGGAAAAAAGCACTGCTATGTCTAACACAAGCTGGGCGGCTTTTACTTCAAATGTATTTCTTTTCAGTCTTCCCTAAGTTTTAAAATCAGTCTAATAGGGGAAACAGTCAGAGATTCCTGGGGAAGAAGTTCATGTTCAGTATGTTACGGAGTTGACCATTGCCTCTACAAACCCTTTGCTTGTCTTAAAGCAGAGTTGGGATTCTTCTGCAGGAAGGCCAGCAAAGAGGACCCAGCTCGAGCAGAGTCCCCGAGGATCTCCGCTCTGAAATTATGTCACCACTTAGCGGAATAATGAACACTGATGGGTTGAAATGAATCCTGGTCCCAACAGATTGAACTTTTTAGCCTGTCCTGTATTAGCCATCTCTTCATTTTTACGTATAGAGTTTCAGTAAAGTAGAGGGCAAGGTCAAGTTCAGAATGGCACCCTGAGCAGGGAATGGCATTAGTAATATCAGTTTTACTTATTTGTCTGAGTGTTGGGGTTTTTTTGCTGCTGTCTATCCAGCTGGACTTTAACCCTTTTGGCCAGTCTTGAAACCATTTTTTTTTTTAATTAATCAGAATAAAGCTGGATTTGCTGGTTGCATATAGTATACGTGCAATACAAGTTATTAATTTCCAAGATCATTGTGAAACTTCTCTGTATTATATTATCTGTCTCTAATAATGGAATTAATGATATTTATCTTGCAGCTTTGCCCAGTGTTAATTTCCGATAGGGGTCTGATAAGGCAAATTGCTGCATGGCAGAGGACTGGCATTTTCAGTGTGGTTAAGGTGGGACCAGTTTACTCTCTGACTCATGGTTTTGGCAACTCATCTCCACCCTCCCTTTTTCATGTCACTGGAGCAAACACCGTCCACTGAAAATCACTGGTGTGTGGCTAAGTGTGTGGCTGTATTGCCCTCTAGTGCTGACCCTCAGAGGAGAAGTGTTAATATTCCTACAATTAAGGACAAATCCAGCCCTTTTAGTAGATATGGGTCCTCAGGCCCACTACTGAGATGCAGCATGACTTCATCACAGGAGATGCTATGTGTGGTCCTGTGGGGTAAGAAGTTCTAGTGTGAGAAGTCCCAGCAGCCAGTGAAGAAACACCTGAGATCTGCTTAAAAGAGCCTTGAGTGTCCTATTGCATAAATGGGAAGGGTTTTCTTTTGCTTGTTTGGTTGTTGGTTTTGTGTTTTGTTTTTTTTTTTTTTTTCTGTTTTGGGATTAAATAAGGCAGATAAAAGCTTTTCAAATGTTTCTGTTTTTTAACAGAAAACATTAACATTTGAAAACACCACAGTTTACAGATATGTACCATAGAGGGAATGTTTTCTTTAGCAAGGATGGGATTCTTCACTGAAGTGGAGATCATCCTTCAGTACTCCTGCACCCAGTTCCTAAAACCACCAGGATCCGCAGAGTAAGAAAAATGAATTGGACAGGGAAGACCAAGGGTCAAATAATTTTCCTGTCTGATTCATTACAGGGACTTTCACCACCTCCATCCGAACCACAATGTCCTAAACACAGGACTACTGGTTATTTTAAGAGTAAAGATGACAACGTATGGGGATATCTCTCATTTTGACTGCAAGTTCAATTTTTCCTTTCTTCCTCTTTCTGTTTTTCTGTCCTTCATCAGGTCTTGCATTTTACCCTCTGAAACTTTAAGTTATACTCAGTTATCTAAGGAGAACCATGACTTGTGTTAAGATAAAGCAGTCTCGCAGGCAGTGTAGTTAAGACACTGACTGTGGTCTCTTAGGAGTCATAATATTATTGTTTAAAATCTGTCACTATTCAACACAAGCACTACATAACAAAGATAGTTGTTTCTAGAGTGCAACACAAAACATATGTTGTGGGGTTCAGCTGTGGTGAGAGATGCCTTGGCCCAGTGGAAGCCAGAAGGCAGAAGAAGGGGTGGCTTTGTCAGCCCTGTTCTCCCTGGACAATCACAGCAGATAAGTCCCAGGCCACCATTTGATGCCCTGTCCTGGCTGCACATCTGTTTTCATGGCCTGAGAGCCATAGCTGACCTAAATGCTTGAGTTATTCGTGTGTCTGAATAGCTGCAAAACTGATGGGTTTAATCTCATCGCAGCACAAGGGACATACTGCCCTGTCTCCCACCTTCACCAACGTGAGTCAGCCCCATCAGCCTTCACTCATTTAAGATTATCATGTGTTTTCATATAAACAGGATAAACTCTCTATGCCGAGGCATGTATCTTTGTGCATCACTTCTTTAAAATGCATCCTTTGCACAATAGCAGCACGTGTTCCTAACAGCTGCAGAACCACATCCTAGGCAGCATTTTAAGGTGTAGTGTTTTCCATAAACCTCCCTCCTCCCCATCCTCAAATTATATGAATAAAAGTTTTCATTTTTAGAACTACAGTGTTATCAGGGCAGGTGTAACCAAATCTGATGAAGTGACTTCACAGTTGAGTGGCCATGATCGTCACACACAACTCTGGGCAGCCATTGTCTCCCATCCTGCTCACCATTTGCCTGATTAGCTAAAAAGTCAATCAGTTTTTTCCTAAATGTAACTAGTAATTCCATGTGCCTGCATACTTGAGAGTTTAGTGAGGGCTATCTCAAAGGCTGAAATACTGTTCCTGAAAACTAAGTCCCAAAACTGACTTAGCGTAAATCATTATTCTCTAATATTGTTCTCCTTTTCTATGGCCAAAAAACGCTTGAGATAATCTATGAAAAATTAAATAATAATAATAATTAAAAAATCCACATCAAAACAAAAATATCTTGTAAGAAAAGCAAAGAAAAAGCTAAACTTTCCAAAGAAAACAAAATCTTTGCTGAAACACTGTTTTTTTACCCAAATCCCCATTTTTCATCTAGAAACAGAGTATTCAACAATTTCTACTAGCACCACCAATTTATTTTTTTTTTAAAATGGCAGCCATTCACCTGATGTGATTATCACTTTTCTTGAAGACACTTTGCTGAAGATTCACAGCGTAAGCACCATGCAGGCTACATCGCAGCACAACAACGGAAGCATCTTCAGAGGCTTGGCTGTGTGACATAAGGCAGGAGAAGTGTAGGAAAAAAAAAGCTATTTTCTAATGTTATCTGAAAGGCTATCAGGGGAAAAGTTCTTAAAGAAAAGAAGTTACCAGTGAACATGTCTGCACAGGACATACTAACTTACTGAACAAGTTAATAAAGTGTGGAATAGTATTTTAGCAGTTTGCTTATTATTAGCAAGGGACCATACCCCACATGAAACATGACTCAGCCAGCTGCAAATAAACCCCTCTTCGTCCTCTGAGGTTTCTCTCTTTGATGCTCAACTTATTCAAGATACTTCCCACCGCCTGCCTCCAATTTTGCTTTTGTGGTAAATTGTTTAGACATGATTTAAAAACACATTATGGGCTATGGAGTGAGATAAGATGTAAATCAAGCTCACCCAGTCATTCAATCCAAAAATAATATGCTGGCATGGCGGGATATTAGAACCTCTGTAGGATCCCAAGTGAGAAGTCTTGAAACAAAATCAAAGTTATTGTTGTTGTTATTATTACACTATGCTGAAGAGCGGAGGATCCTTCCCTATCTGCAATGGGCATCTTGTGTCAGGTTTCCCACACTTTGGAAACCAAAGCAAACTCTTTGATTAGAAAGAATAATACACTGTGGCATATGTGGTGTGGTCTGCTGCTGCCTTGTTCTGCATCCATGTTAACACAAATGATGGGCGGGTTGACTTGGGTTAGGTGAAATTTGAAGAAAACTAAAACTACAATGAAATTCCTTTGGAATTTCCTTAGCGTAAATGCCAAAAAAATGCCATGTCCTGCAATTATTGCGTTCCTTACATAGGCTGTAAGTTTGGATTTTATAATAATAACCTGGTAGAAAAAGAAGATGAAAGGAAGGCTAAGTCCCTACTAGTGGATAGCATCAAAGCTAAACTCCTCACCAGCAGTAAAAATGAGTTATGGATAAATATGTTTTAAATGATCCACAACAACAGATATATTAAATGTTATATTTGATATATACCATATCAACTATGATATAAATTACCCATGGCCTAGAAAGTGGAAAGAACTGTAAATTCTTTCCTTCTAACTAATACCACTTATTATTTCTCTGTTGACAAAGTCATGACACATTTGTAGACTTTCCTGTGAAAATAAATAAGCTATTAAATGTCTGTTCTGCTTAGTACAGTGGACAGATGAGAAATTCATAGTACAGGGAAAGGATAATAAGAGGAAAGGTGATATCAGAAATTCAGTAGTTTGCCCTCTTTCTTCTGCTTCACTAACGATCAAATACTTCAGTATGGAAATTGAAGCATGTCTCTCAATTCTCTATTCATCTTGCCTATTGCCTACTCTAAAATTGTAGAAGTTAAACTAATACAAAACGTGAATGAGGCCAAAAGTCAGTTCTGTCCTTAGGAGAGGTTCTTAAAGAGACGTGGCCACTTTGATCTTTAAAAAGGCCCATGACAGCCAGACATGGGGTTGCTGGTCTATAAAAGTTCATTATATCAAAGAAACAAAATGTTCACGTGATCTTCATTCCACAGTTTTGGTACCCTTTAAATATGCTGGCCCTTAAGCACCTTGAGAATGAAGAAACTCTGGATCTGATTTGCTACTGTATGACAATCCCTTATGTAGCATGGAAGAATGATCACATTTGTTGATGGAGAAATGCCATCTGGTATCCTATGGTATTCATAGCAGCTGGAGGATTTGCTAGGTAAATGGTGTGGAGCTCAGGTATGGCGCATGCTGAAATCAGCCTAGGAAAGGATGAACACAATCAATGACAAGTAATCATGCACCTACATGGAACAGGATACCCTCGCCTACTGAAAAAAAGTGAACTGTGGACCCTACCAACAAAAGGTACAGAGCTGGGGAGGAATCCTTTATGTTGAACTGGAAAGTTAAAGATATCTGTTTCTAACTGAATTAAACTGCATTGGCAAAATACTTTATTATTCTGGAAATCACTTAACCCCTGTTCTGCTCTGCCCAGATGAGACTAACTTCTGTTGCCTGTGGTCATGCTAAGGAGAAGGTCACCTGTTCTGCCTGAGAGCAGAAACTAAACAGTCCTAACCCACGTGTTTTGTTATTTGATGACTCAGGCCCTAAATGGTGAATAACAGAAGTTGAATGTGATTCAACCCAAACAAAAGTTGAACTCTTTCCCAATGCTGCATTATTGTCAGACATTCCTGAATAAGTGGTACAACCTTATGCAAAATCCAAACAAACCTAGCATGTGAAAATGGCATTTAAGCCTGAATAAAGTGTTAAAATAAACGTATTAGGCAGCAAGGATATGTTTTGTAAACACATCAGGATTTGTGAACAGATTGTCATATTACGTTAAAACCATTTAAAACCCCATTTGTGACTACAGCCATTTCAGAACATCTTTTTCTAAGTGGCTAAAGAGACATATGTGTTTAGTCTATTGAAGGAGAGAGCAGGCACACACGGGGAGTGCTCGTCCACCTTCCTGAGTCTGTGTTCCACCCTGAGCTAGCTGTAACCCGCGTCACCCCATCAGCGCTGCTGGCATGCAGACAGCGCCGTTGAGCTGACTTTGGTGGACCTTCACTGCCAGTCCCCTTGCTGAGCACAAGTGACCTCTTCTGCTTCTATTTTTAACAGGCTTCAAAATCAATGTTCATGGTAAAATAGCACCCCGACTACCAAAAACGATGCCTGGAACTCTGGCTCAGCTAAGCAATTAGGCATTCATACCTTTGGCCCACTTCTGCTCAGCAAAGCGTGAATTCACATACTCAACACTTTATCTCATGTATTGCATTTAGATGACTTCGCTGAATTTTGATCTAAGACTAGAGACCCTCCCAAATCTACAGTTTTCTTGCCTGTATGTACTTCTCTCAGGATTTTTTCCACTCTTTCTTCTTTCCATTAAGCCCAAATTGTTCAAAGTCAATCCGTCAGGCTGCCTCTGCAAAAATTGATGAGAAAGGGGCATCTTCCAGGACCTTAAAGATCTTTGAAGGGATGGTGCTTTCTTCATTGACTACCCAGGGGGACAAACCATGCAACAGGACTGTGACTTTTTGATGTCTGAAATTGGAGGAAATGAATTGCTCTTGCACATTTAACTGTTAAAAAAAAAAAAACACAAAAAAACACACACAAACTAAAAAAATCCTGCTACAGAGCAAGATTGTTAAATGGCATGTACTGGAGTAGTATGACTGACTTCTGTGAAGCTTCTTTTTGGTGATGCCTCCCCATTTGGCAATAGCTGAAGATCTGGCCCAGGATTTTCTTAGTAAAAATGAACAAAAGCATCAATATTAAAAGACTGAGTCATGGAGAGCTTACTTATTCTAAGTTAGCTCTTGTGGCAAGAGTGTGTCGTGAATTTCATGCACTCAAAATCAGGAGGTTGACTTAAAAAACCCTAAATTCCAAAATAAATGAATGACAGGATCATGCTTATGTCTGAAACATTTTGTATACATTTAGATTACTACCTCTCACACCCCCTGAAATACAAAAAAAAAAAAAAAGAATAGAAGAGCTAAGAAGCAGCTGCAATGACATTATAACAAATTTATTCCAGGAGCTGGGGAATTATACAAAACAAGGATCACCCCAGTTCTCAAGCTGAATTTGCGAAGGCAGGTGTGTATTACCGCTCAGAGCTTAGCAGCACCGGTCACTCAGAAATAGGCCCAGAAGCAACTCTGGCAAATCACAGCGTGCCACCAGTTGCGAACTGTCGAAGGCTTTGTTATCAGCGCCGCCATGAGATCCACGCTAATTATTTTACTCCCTTCCCAGTCTGGTGTTTCCAAGTTTGCTCACTAGCCTCAGCCATTGACTTTTCACAATAGATTTTCAGTCTAGCTGAAGTTAATTAATTTAAATTTGGCTCCGGCTCCTGTTCATCTCTCGTTAAGCCATCCCTTTCCTCTGCCTCAGCAAAACCCTATTACCTCATCTGTTGGACTGATCCTCGAGGGACAGTGTCCAGCCTGGACACAGGTTTTAACCCTTCCCCAACCCCTCAGACACTTCCTGGATGCTTTGCAAAGAGGAGCTATTAGAAACTTAGGTTTTGATAAATTTTCCTCAGAATTTCCTCCAGAATGCTGGAAAAACGCACACAAAGCTTGTTTGTTTGATTACAGCGCCTGCAGGCAGCATAGAGACTTTAAGGCAGTCATCATGATTTATAATTGCAGGGAAGCTGCCCCCAAAGGACTATTTTATGTTTAGAGTAAGGCTTCTTTATCCTACTGTAGCACTGCTGAGGGACCCCAAAGTGAAGACACCACCTTGCACCCATCGAGTTCTTTTCCAGGGTGAGTGGGATGCTGAAATAAGGAGTGAGGGCCCAAGTGTCTGCTAAGCCATAAGCAGAAAATAAAAACTGTCCAGACAGTAAGTCCCCCTCCAGCTCTTTCTACACCTCCTGTTTCTGAAACTGCCTCTACTTTAAATTCCCGGAGCGTGCTTTCAGAGACATCTCTGCAACTCAGAAGCTCCTGTTTGGAATATTAACTGTAAATAACCTTCCAAGATAAGCTTTGTATGGCAAAGTGGAAAAATTTCCTCTGACTCTTCCTTGACGATGCAGCACAATGTGCCCTTACTGTAAAGTTCTCCCGTTCATGTATGCTGCAGATACGTCTAATGAAATGTCTTTCAACTCCATAGACACTTGCTCTACGCATCCCCGTTAAACCACCCTGCCCAGCCACAGCAGACACATCCACTGGCACAATAGGACAATCCAAATGAGGTGATGTTGTGTTTCTCAGCTGCCACCGTCCGGGGGATATACAATGAGATACAGGAGAGAACTCAATTAAAATTGCCATTTTAATTCAGATGATTTAAGAAATTTCCTTCTGCTCCTAAAGATGGATAAAGAGGTTTCCTATCTTTACATTTCAACCCACCGGCTGATAAATTCAAGGCACTTCTTGTCTGCAGATACAGCTAACTGCAGAAGCTGCCATGCCATCAGAAATGACTTGAGAGAGACAGCCAGGGATTCAAGCTGCTTCTTAGCACCACTAAATAGGTTGATGCCTATAATTCCTAAAACCATAACAGCTCACTAGTAATTTCTGTCATTTCAACAATATAGTTTTAGAAGAGATTTAAAAATGTATCACCACTATTTCATCAAATGCCACATTTCACCTTCTGTAGCCACTATTTTGTATCCTTCTTTGCTATTAAATTGACTTCAGTTCTTCAAATGACACATCTGTTTAAGCCTTATCTGTTCAAAGAAAGCTAATAAGCATAGCTAGGTTTAAAAGGATTAACTTGGATGGGAATTCTAAAAGTTTTCAAACATTCTTGATAGTATTTGCTATTAAAAAGGGGAAAATGAAAAAAAAATGCATTTACCTTCTTAAAAACTCTCTCAAACTTACGATGTGAGATTAATTCCTTAGCAGGTCAAATGGATGAGGATGACATTTCTGTGCTTAAGGAAGCTCCTGATATCTATCTAATGCTTCCCTGAATACTTTTAAGATCAGTACTGGAAAAGAGGAAAAGTTGTATTTTTGAGTAGTAAAATTCAGAATAATACCTATATTACATGAATGCTCTCCCCAGTTATATACAGATACATATGAGTTGCTGAAAAAATGGAAATAAAAATGCTATGAAAATAAAATTTAGATGTTAACTCCCTAAATTAAAAAAAAAACAAACAAACAACAAAACAGCAAAACAAGAAACAAAGTTGTTTTCCTATTTTTATCCTACCAGCCTGTGTTCTTATGCTCCGTAGTGTACACTTTGCTGTATCTCCGGCATATCGTCAGTGAGCGTATATGTGAAGTTTAAACACTAGGAAGTAATCTGAAATACATTCAGAATGATTTTAGATGCAGAAGATAGATAAGTTCTCATCAATGGCAGATAAGCAGCATGAACCAAATGTTGGGCCCTCAGTTCTGCTGAAATTGGCTCTGTCTTTCCAGTGAATTCAATGGCAGTGATGTGAGATCAGGGAGTTGATTTGCACTGGAAGAGATCCCCGTATGCACGTGTGCAAGGAAAAAAAAAAGGATGAACTGTGTAGAACTGCGTATTAAATTCACACTCACTTGAGGGGGCAAAGCTGTAAAATTTGCACTCAAGAGGGGATCCTTCAGAAGATCAGCAAAGAGACAGTGGGAAATTGTCCCAGATCCTGAAATAGTGAACCTCGACATATTGAACTAAATAAGAAATAGATGTCACTTGAGAAACAGTAAATATTGCTAAATTTACTTGCTGTCTGTCACCAGCAACAGATCAGCACAAGAATAAAAACCTAATTTATTTTTTTAATGAGAATTGAAAGCAAAAAGCTATTGCCGCCATTTCTCCAGAAGAGACTGACTCTGACGAGTGACTCTGACTCTCTCTGTATATGGATTTTAGATGCAATTACAACTGAAAGAGAGAGAAGCCAAGCAAGGCAGACACAGGCGCTAATACTGTATCTGTCAGTCACAAAGATGAGCTGCTCACCTCTAGCTTTAACCAAATTAACACATCAGTGACTTATGCATAACTTTGGGACTTTAATTCATAGCTTGACAAACCACAAACAAGCAACCAAAGTACCGATTTCATATTTTTTTCAATAAATGCTTCAAAGGCAGCTGGCGTCAGTGAATGGCCCAAGTGATGCAGTAGATGTGTTTGCAGTGGCAGAATATCCCAAATCCTCTGGTACTCCGGGTTTTCCTACCACATAGGGGTAGGCCAGGAGGTAACGTACAGAAATGCATAAAGACAAAACACGGCTTTTGATTTGGTTTTAGGTTCATCCCAGAGACAACCTAGAATTCTCTTCATTTGTTTTGCTGTGGTAAAACTGTATAGAAAGTGAATCCAGAAGAGAAACTTTTATCAATTTTGGATCTGAACCAAAAGCCAGACCTCATAGGTTGGCTCAGCCCCAAAGATTCACGTCAGTATCTACTTTCATCTGAAAGTCAGAGTGGGAGGCTGAGATCCTGCTCCGGGTCCTTATTCATGTGTAGGCACCAGAGAGAGATATAAACCCACTGAACATCTAATCGAGAATCTTTGGAAATCTTGTTTACTTTCCTTTCTTATTTTTGCCTTTTTTAGCCCTCTGAAAGATCCAGACCTTGGCACTGTAATCTGACTATTGACTTCAGTGAATATATTGTGATTTGTGCTAGGTTAAAAGAGCTGGACTTTTATTTAACCCAAGCTAAATATTGTTTTCAAAGAAAGATCGTTTAAACAGACATTGGTTTTGGATTAGCAGCCTTTTGAAGTAAGCTGTGAAGCTCCATGTGAACAGTACAAAAATACGCCTTCCCATAAAAGTCTGGACCCAGTTCTATGCTGAAATTCTAATCCATTTCCCTTCAAAATTCATCATTGTTCAGCTCCGAAGATATTGCATCACTTTAATTACTAGTGGAAAATGATCATTTCACCCAGTTAATCTAGTTTGTCTTTGAAAGTATAATAAAGTACTATCTAATAATAAACTATGTGCTTATCATCTGACCAAGCTTCTAGCTAAAGTACTGTTTACTGATCTAATGATCTGGCTTTGCTTTAAACAATAACATCTAAATATAAACACTGATTCTTCCACTTGATCTCCTACACATTTGATTTTATGTAGGTCATTAATGATGTCAGTAAGGATGGGCTTTAATGTATTTAAATAAAATAAAGTTGGAGAAGCATGTGGGAGAATAAGAATTTAGCCCAGCAGTTGGAGCATGTTGGGTAATAACTTCAGTCAGTGCAATGTGTCATAGCTGCCTGTCCATGAGGCAGGTGTCTTATTCGGATAGGGTCACTTCCAGCACATGTCATAGGGTTGGGCTGAAAACTACAGACCAGAAGACCATCAGTATCCAACTGGCCATCCCTAGTGAAGTGAATAGGTTTACTCATCGAAGAAAGTAGCTGCATCAAAGCATTATGTGAACAGGTGTATAGAAAGGATGTGAAACAAAGTCCAAAATCGCTCTCTTTTTCCTTGTGACATATCCCAGGGATTGAATCCTGGCTGTGTTGATGTTTCTGGTAAAACTCCAGTATCTTCACTAAACAAAGGCACCCATGAAATTTGTGCTAACAGTTCAGCATGTCCGTAATTGACAAATTGCAATTCTCTTCTGTGCACCTCCTTCTGTGAAATAGAATCTGAACTGTTATGAGGAAAATGATTTGAGAGCAAAACACCAACACTGAGAAACTGTGAAAGTCTTCGAAGTCCTAGCGGTGGTGGTGCCTGGCCAGCCTATGTCTCTCAGAACAGGTAGTATCAGGATGGATTCCCTGAGCCCCCATGGTCAGAAAAAAATATCACACCATTCCATCTGTATTTCCTGGTTCCAAACCTCCTTTCATTATAGGAAATTTGATTTCAAAAACGTGCAACCATGTATGAGACTCATGCAGAGCCCCAAGTGAAGGAGGCACCAGGGTCCAAATCTGGTTCCAGATGCTTGAGGAAAAGCGGTTTGATTCCATAGGTCAAATCTCTGAATAAAAAATAGGATTTCTGGCAACAATAATCAAGACACTGTGAAATTGCATTTGAGGGAACTTGTCTCTCTTTTGCAGCAGACAAGCAAAGTGCAAGACTCTGGCAACACCATCAAAGCTACCCATGATGGGGCAGAATTTTGCAGAATTCTTTGCGTGCAAAGCAAATGTATCCTATATTCTCAGCAAATCTGGATCTCTATAAGACTGTCACTGAAAACATCACTGAAAGAACATTTTGGATGTCTTTGGAACAACATACTAAAAAAAAAAAAAGAGCAAACCACAGTTCTCTGCAGCTTGAGGGTCACCCAGAATCTGTTCCCACAGTTCTATTTAGCTAATGAAGTCATACAAACCCTGCACAAAGTGGCACTGGTGACCCCTGTGTCTCTGGATGCCAGACTTTAAAGGTAACACGATAACGGTTTTGGATGTAGGAACAAAGAAAGTCTATGTGCAACCACATAGGCAGGGGAATGACAAACAAAGATGCTATAGAATGGAAATAGATAATTTCAGGCAAGGAGAATGTAAAGTAATCGCTCCTGCCAGTTCCACTGCTCATTGCCATGCAGGCTTGGCTTTCTCTTCTCCTTCTCTACTTTTCCACCTTTTACACCCAATAAAGAGATTTGTTTTGTAACATGGAGCAAAACCACATAAACAAAGTTACTAATTCCCCCCAATTTTCACATACAATCAAACATACAAGTATCCTACTTGGGACTGTGAGACATACTGTCCTCCAGCATTTGAGGCCTTGACATAAGATACTCCAAGAACATCTCATTAAACATTTACTTTTTTCCCCTTTTTGTGTGACAAATGCACCGTCCTTCTTTTTCTTTCCTTTTCTCTTTCTCTTCCTTCCTTCCATTCTTTTTTTCCATTTCTTTCTTGCTCGCTCGTTCGCTCCCTCTTTTTTTGTGTGGACTTTGAAAATAAGAATGAAAAAAATATTAATAATTCTCAGGTATTTATAGGCAATTTTTTTTCAACTTGAAAAGGTGTAAAATCTTCAACCGCAAAAATGACTGTGAAATAGATTTTGAATGTAAAGGAGAAGGTCAGTTCCCTTGAATTCAGAATAATTACAGAAAAAATGGGTTTCTCAAGTATGTCAGAGGACTAGAAAAACACAAATTGCAACACTAGTTTCATGAGTTTGCAGTTATAACAGTGTAATTAACAAATGAAAAAACACTAAAAACCCAAATATGATAATTCTATTGGCTTTACTTTTTTGGTTTAACATAAGCATTTTTGCAAAACAATAAAGAGAATAAAAATGCATCTGCATTATTTTGGAAATCACGGCAGCTTATGCTTTCCAGTCACAAGTATACATTAAAATCTACTTTTTCCATGAAAGCTGTCTCTTTTGTTTTTTAAGGCACTTATTTTTAGAGCACTCGTTCTTAGTAAGGAATTGTTGTCATCCCCATTCTACACCTGGAGGCCTGAGACACAGAAACACCCATACAGCAGCTCTCTAGCGCTGAACCACCCATACCAGCCTTGTGCTCCAGCCCGAGGCCAAGTGGTGCAGCCTGACTCATGTCCACATGCCTAACTCTCCCTCCCAGAAAAAAAAAAAACCTGGTGGCTGCATCCCAATAGCCTATTGCAAACAATGCTTGGCTTGTGCTATTCCCCCAAAATTATGTTTGAACACTATCTGGGAGAGTTGTAGGTGTCCCAGCCCAGGTCTGTGCCACCAAGCGTGGTGATGGCTGGACCATATAGACCATAGGCAGCCGCACTCCACCGCGTCCTGCTGCAGGTGGTTCAATGGCACAACCACAACCACACAGACTCCCAGAGAGAACAGGATTTGGGGGATTTAAGACCCAAACCATTATTCCAAACTCTGAATAATCCTTTAGACCCTTTTCCTACATAATTTGAATGCAAACAGGCACCAACTTTTGCAGAGCCGCTGCGCTCTTGAGCTAAGGGTCTGCAAAGAAAAAGCGCCGCTTGGCTGCACATGAGCTGACTTTAATTCAGAAGTAAGCGTGGATACATCCTCATGGTGTTGCATACGAACCTTACTGAGAGGCCCACGTTGAGAGGGAACAGTGCAAGCTCAGCAGCTGGATAGCTTTTCCAGACCAGAGCTGGCTTCCACCTGGCCAGCTCTCAGCAGAAGGAGGAAAAATCACATCTCTCTATATTAATCTTTGAAGGCTGGACTCTCTGTTACAATTTTGAGGTCTGTTCCCAGCGTAGCTCAGCTTTCAATTGTTACCTACTTTGGAGTTATGGTAGAAAACAGAGTTCTAGCAATTTTGGTCAACTGCCTAACTCTTGAATATGTCTATTAATATATAAATGTTAAAATAAATCTGCATTGCTGTAAAGAGTTATTTTCACGAGACACATGAGCAATGTTTCACTCAAAATCTACAATCTGAAAGGACACATTTTGTCTTAATAAGATATGTGGTGGGTTTCCTGTATGTGACATTGAAAATAGTGAATGCTTCCCAATGGACCATTTAACTACCATAAATCCAGACTTGTTCCGTATAAAGAAATGTTGTCAGCAACAAATTGTTTAACAGTTGTTTTAAGGTCATGCTTTCTAAACCCACTTACTTCCCACAGTATTTACAGCACCGCTATTTAATATAGTTAAAATGTGATTGATTGTACATGTGTGTGTGGGCGTGTATGTGATTATTTTCATTAAACAAAATAGTTCTATTGCCATCTTATCAGAAATTGCAGAAAGAACTGAATGAAAATGAACTGAATTAATAATAAATTGAAGGAGGATTGTGTAACACCAGGACTGCTACTAAAGGCGAGGTGAACTTGAACTGGAATGGTTTTCATAACCACTTTTCGGGATGCATTTGGGCTCAGTCCCCTCTTCTTTCTGGTGGGATAGCAGCTTAAAAAATCACCAGTGACTACCCCTCTAGGGCAGGGAGGTACATGGAGACAATTTCCCAGTTAAAAACTGGTAATTTGGACTGAAATCTCCTAGGAAGTGCTTGTGACTGAGTTCTACCACAGCACCCAAACCATTGCCCCAGGTTTTGGTTGGAACAGAAACTGACAATTCTTGTCACCACAGCAAAATAAATCTGTGTGCCAAACACTTCTGGCCTGGGGTACACCTCTCTCAAACTCTTTGTTCTGTTATTTCCCACCTTTACACACACATAAGGCCAAAATTGTCCCAGTCCTTACCCTGCCAAGCATCTTCCCGATCTGAAGAGAGCTATTTGCTTTCCTGAGTTTAAATAAAACTTTTTCAAAGGATTTTATGACTCTGCACTGGAGACAAATACCAAATATTTACATAAATAATAAAGTGGAACAAGTTTACCATACAAATGCAGCTACCTGACTCCAGAGTACCAATATTTCTACCACTGCTGTAAAGTTTTAAGTACTGAACAACTTAAATATCCATTTCACAGGGTAAAGAGAATTATTCTCTCTCTTTGGTTAAATCTAGGGCTAAAATAATGTAAATTGAGTCATACCCCACATTTAAACTAGTCATGCATTAGGTTTATTTGAGACGGTTGCTCGACAGCTTTGGACAGCAGATACTTTGGGAAAGTGCTTTATTCTCTGTACCCGATTTTGAAATTATGCTCCTGTGAATCTTGAGTGTATGTGGAGCATCTCTGCCTGTCTCTGTGCGCTGAACTGGAGAACCTGCAGCTCTACCTGCCTTCAGCTCCTAATTTCTTAACTCTGCGATAGAGCTCACGAGCTGTTCCCAGGCACACAGGGAGCACTCTTGTGAGACAAGCAACAAGTCCAGACCTCTTCTATCCCACTAAATTAACTTGGTTTTATTGTTGCCTCATTCCCCATCCTCCCAGGCCAGCCCCCACTTGTCCATTTAATATCCACCTTTGTATCCTGTCTGGCATACAGCTGGTCAGCTTGCCAACTTGGGGACTGTCTCCTCTCAGTTGTTTATGGCATCCCCTGTCCAGTGGGGTTCTGATTCTCCACTGGATTTCCTGGTCCCCTCTCTATTAAAACAAGAAATAATAAAGTACATCAAGATTTTACAGGATTAACCTCTTAGTGGGTGGGAAAAACACCCAACCCTTCACAGCCTGGCTTTATTACTGTTTCTAGGACTGTTGCAACTACAGGCCACCAACTAGAACGGAATCAACTGCCATCTACCACAACTCAAATGAATTCCAGCCAACATGTTTTTGAGCCAAATGGCAAGGTAAAATAACACCATATTTGCTTGCGTAACAGCCTCGCACATGCAATGGTCTTGCTGTATAATAACCACACCTTTTGACTGGTCATGAGCAACACCTTAAATAATGGCCACACTATTGGTTTTTAAGGGCGAAATCTGGGGAAACATAAGGAGCCATTATGCAAGCAAATATGATAATCATATATATCACATGTTAACAGAAAGCAAATATGTGACTGGCTGGCACTTCCCTTGATTAAACTCCCGGAGTAAGAAGCAGACTGGGCTTTTTATTACTAGCTGTCAGGGGATAGAGCTCCCATTGTGATAGGCACTATATATATGCAAAATGAGACGCTATTCCCTCCTCGCCCAAGAGCTGGCAATATTTGGGCATAGACACATTGCCTGGCCACACAGTCAATCCGTGCCAAAGCTTTCAACTCATTAGACCACACACCTTCTCTCATATAAAATCTGTAATAATGTCTATATTATTAAAAATGGACTTTTGCCATAAAACAAACCCAGCACATTAAGCAAGTCTATGTGAGAAGAGCGGCTTGCTGCATGACCTCAAAAGCTTGCGATGCCAGCTGCAACTATAAGCTATCTGTTTCTGCTCAACAGCTCACTAATAATTCAGACAACCCTTGTTCTCGCTAAATTATTTTTGTGAGCTGAACTGGGAGAGCACTTGTGAGAGGAGAGCATTTTGTTAGAGTTTTCAATGCTGCTCTGAATGTGACTGGCAGCATGTTCTGGCAGTCCTCCATTTGGACGGCACAATGGTGTCACTTCTAATAATAAAGAACGTACAGACGTTTCATGAGCTTTAAAGCATCGCTTTGCTGCAGACTTCAGGGCCCTCTTATTTCCTGGAAGTGTTAATAAGTATGATGGAAAAAAAAAAGGCTTTATTAAAGGGAATTTCTAATGCTGGATAATCTGGCACAATGAAGGGGTTTTTTTTAAAGAGGATGGTAATGTAGTTTGCCTAGAAATACCTTGATTTTTGATTAGACTTTGGACTGCTTTCTTATCACATTTGAACTGTTTGGTGACTATACATCACAACACTTTTTGGGTGAGTTGGTCTCCCTTTCTCCTCCTGCTTTTTGACTGATTGTTTAATTATTTGATTAATTTGTTTAATCTCCATACATGGAAACATTCAAAAGATGTCTGGACACGGTCCTGGGCAACCTGCTCTGGGTGGCCTTGCTTGAGCAGGAGGGTTGAACAAGATGATCTCCAGAGGCCCATGCCAACCTCAGCCAATCCGCATTTCTGTGAATTTCAGGCTTTTCAACAGAAAGGATAGTTCTCACTCGGTTCCACAGCACACACAGAAACAGAAACAAGTGAAGCCATAGGCGGAATGCTAACTTATTTGAGTTGTGGTAGAAATGGGCACAGCGGCCCAGATAATGAAAAGTCATTGAAAAAAAAGTCAAAATATGCCTTTCTCCAGTATTTATATCATCTGGGTGCATTATTGCTATTATTTTGGGATGCGATAGACTAACGACAACCAAGATGATTGAGGGATTGGAGCATCTCCCTTATGAAGAAAGGCTGAGAGAGCTGGGACTCTTCAGCCTGGAGAAGAGAAGGCTGAGGGGACACCTTATTACTACTTACAAATATCTAAAGGGTGGGTTGAAGGAGGATAGAGCCACATTCTTCTCGGTGGTTCCCAGTGACAGGACGAGGGGCAATGGGCACAAGTTGGAACATAGGAAGTTCCGTTCCAACACACGGAAAAACTTCTTTACAGTTGGGGTGACAGAGCAGTGGCACAGGCTGCCCAGGGAAGTTGGGGAGTCCCCTTCTCTGGAGATTTTCAAAACCCGCCTGGATGCAGTCCTGAGTAATGTGCTCTGGGCAATCCTGCTTTATCAGGGGAGTTGGTCTAGACGATCTCTAGAGGTCCCTTCCAACTCTGAAAATTCTGTGATTCTGTGATTCTGTGAATTTGGTCCTTCTTTGAGAGGAGGATTGGTCCAAACCTCCAGCAGCCCTTTTCAACCTAAATAATTATATGATGCTGTAATTGTAACTTTATCCCTAAATTAGATTCTCTGGGTCTTTTTCTGGAGTATTTCTGTATCCCACTCTCTCATTATTATGAAACATATATATATGTGTATGTAATGTGTCTGTACCCACATTTGTCTGAAGAGAGAGATGGTCATTACATTCAGGTAGTGTGACTGACATACTGTTGGATTAACTCATCGGAGTAAGGGAGAATGAGTAACGCAAGAGATCATATTCCTGAGAAACTTGAAAATATTCTGGGAAGGGCTGAGGGCCAGGTCTTTAAGTATCGTTAAGGCCCAAGTACCATTAAAATATAAACTGAGATGTCTCCCATCAGTCATCCACTTCCCTTTAAAATACAGCTTCAGTTATCAGAGTGTTTACTTACATGTGGACTTACGCTTTTTTCCAAAGAAATAAAAGGCTATACATTCCTCCTGAGTTTATATAAAGGCAAGCTCTGAACTTTTGTATATGCTGTGTTTATCCCAAAATATTTGCTCGTCTGGCCTGGCCCAAAAAAATTAGTCATCGGTGTTGAACAGAAGTAGTTTCATTTTAATGTTTCAGGTATTATCCCTGTACAGTGTTTTCGTGGTGTGCGTTTACCCATATCCTTCAGTCTTATTAAAGTCAATGGTGAAGAAATCCACCTTTAACAGCTATGCTGTAAGAAAGACAGTGCTTGGGGATCTCAGTAGGAGCTTTTAGTCTGATGGTAACATCACTTATTTATCACTTATACGTATTTTAATAAAGGCACAATGCGTGGAAAATAAACACACCTTGGCAGTATGTAAGGTGATCTAAAAGTAATGCATTTCCAAGCAAGATTTTGATGGCACCCTTAGTCAGATAAAACTTTGTGCTTTTGCTTGGATTCAGACCCAAGCTCCCATTGTTAATTCAAGCTACTATATTCTCTCCTTTTAACTAGCACTTATATCTGACAGCTGTAAAGGTTTTCAGCCATAATAAATCTCTCCCTGACTTCCCAAAGCAAACAGTGTTGAAGAGAGTGATCCCTCCAATAACATTTTGTCAGCTCAAATCACCACTGTGTTGTGAGTTACTCAGACAGCCTATGCTGACTATTTGCTTCCCAGATTTCTTATGGTCCTTACTTCCTACGTCTGCTCTGATTCTGGTATGTCATTAATCCCAAAAGGTGTTTTACTGCAGCTATACCTGTTGATTGGATGAATTACTCTTTTACTTTTAACTCTGGCAGGTTTTAAGTCTGAGCAATTCATCAGATCCAGGTGCTTGTATTCTCCCCAAAGGCATTAGGTGGGTTACTAGATCTCATTGCGGAGAATCTAGTCATCCAGCGGGACTTGAAAAAAGCCCCTAATTATTTCAATAAAGACCATTTGATTGTTCACGGTGGATCTACTGTGCCTTTCACCAAAATTCAGAGAAAAATTCAGGTCCCTGTATTCCTGCAGTGTGCTTAACTACCCAGCACAACTCAAATTCTTCAATATGATATTAAAACATGGGAAACAGAAAGGAGTAAGAGAACTGGAAACCAGTCAATACTTGGACCTGAACACCCTAAACGAGCCACTGGCTTGAGAAAGGTTATTCCTACTGATTTTCTAAGGCATCCCTCCACTCACAGCCCTGGTTATTACGAATTCCCTCTCACACACTTCATGTTCCCCTTTTGTGTTATAGGGCATTGAGACACCTTCTTTATCTCTGTGAACTTCAAGCAAAGAAAGAGGGAAGAGCATACTCTAGGAAAGAGCTGGATGGGGCCTTTGTCCAGCACCTCTGAGCACTGACATTGGAAGGAAATGTAGATCATTCCCACATGCACTGGGTACCGTGCCCTGCTAATGGGGAAATCTCTACCATGGTACAAACCCTGCACTGTGGCTAGTGGGTGATAGAGACGGTCTGGTGTACAGATAACACATCATCTGAGGATAACAGTGTCTCTTCAGAGGCATCAGACAAGCTTTGATGGACTTACACAATTACATATACTCAATTACTCTCTTTTTACCCCAACCACATATGTAAATCTGAAAGTGTGGGAACTGCCTTGGATCATCCATGGGTACCACCAAAGCTTCATGAGTTACTTAGAATAACTGTAGAGGGTCCTATGAGAACATCACCTGCCTTCACCAGTTATTCATACCACCTTGTGAAGCCTATGGCCAAGAGCACAAAGACAAGAGGAGCCACCTATTGAATATTCATATGAATATACAGTTAATTTATTCTTGTTTTACTTGTAGACTTAGTATTTGTAGAGAGTATTTGAGTGAAGAGAAAAAAAAGTTTTGCAAGTTTTCTGTGCTCAAAGTACTTCCTATTTTCAAGAGGATACTTAAGTGCAACCACTTTTGCTCTTCTCCTCAGTGTCCAACTAAAGGCTTACATTAGTTAGATCTTCTGTGTTCCACAACATTGGATACAGGTGTAGGAAACCAGGCTGGGGGGAAATAGCCATGGCTCTGACTGTATCAGGAAAACCATTCTTGCCGGATGGAGACTAGGAACCCAAAATTACTCTGAGGTACAGATAGCTAATACCTGGGAATCTAGAAACACTACGTGGTGACAAATAGCCTCTGAGAAAGGAGTCCCTGACATGGCCAGTTCTTCAAAATGTCCTAACTGCTAGTATCAGCTCAATACTGTCCTTACTGAGCATCGGCCAGATATACCTATGGAAGTCCCAGCTTTCATCAGCTGTGATAGAGCAGTGAAATAGCTCCGTAAGGGTCTAAAATGCAAAGGTTCCCCATAGATTGATCAAACCATGGCTCTTCATACGCCTCCCCAAGGTGGCTTCAGATATGTATTAAGGGGACTCAACTGAGGAAGTCCACCAGCCTTAAACTTGATCTCAGTATTCTACTACTAAGGGGATGAAGGTCCCTTTTTATATATTTACAGGTTTTGGAGCCTTCCCGCTGAATACATGGCCTTCATGCAGGACCACTGACCAGCATACAGAGGTTTATAGGCTCCACATGCAGTGAAAGGAGAAAATTAGGTTTCTAATTTGGATGCTGAAAGACCTTCTGAGCCCTACCTCTCTGCCTTGACAACACAGAGGATGTAGGATCAGTAGCTTACCTACTCACAGTTTACACATTGCAACTCTTCAGTCCTGTCAAGAGGTGATTTAACATGAGCCATTATAAGGAAAAACACTGAAGCATTCCTGAAAATGAATTTTAGGTGGAAACTCATTCTTCCTAAAAATCCCTTTTCCAAATGGTTATTTTTTGGTATTGCCCCGATCGATGAGCAAAGTGGGTGTCCTAGGATTTATCTGAGGTGAATCACCCTACTCAAAGCTATGGTTTGGTGTTTTGGATGAAGTACTTTCAACCGCCTTGGTGCATATTTTAAGCTGAATTTAACGATGCAACCGCTAAAATCAAGAATGAAAATCAAAGTAACGTTTGATTTTAATGCTCTGTGTGTTTTCCAGGTATTTATAGGTACTTCATGGTCTCTTCTAGCCTGTGCCCCAATTTCTAAGTCAGATAACCTCATCAACAAATACATGGATGGGCAAATTTTGGCATACTCGTTCATAACTGTTTGCTTTGCTGACAAATGCTATCAAAAAATCGCATCCTCTAATGGGTTGATAAGGTTTTTGGCCCTCGTTATTTACTGTGTTTTCCCTCAGTTCTCTTTTGCTCATGCATGCAGTCGAACACACGTTCATATCCATCTTTCTTTCAATCTACTTTTTTATTTGCAATATGTCTCATGGTGATCAGCTAGTGAACAGAACAGGTGGAGTTTTCCAGATGTCAAGTGGGTTTGTGCTGCTCAAAAAAAACCTTTCAAGGAAAAAAGAGCTCATGTTGAATGCTTTGAACGCTGGTGACTCCATTTCGTAAGAAAGTAAATTCAAAAATGCTTGCCTTTGGCAGGTAAACATACTGTTTTGCTTCAGGCGAAACAGAGGGAAAAAACCTGCACTGGTTAATTTTTTATAAGACAAAACATTCAAAGAAGAGAAAGTGGTTTTGATCAGTGACAGGAGGCTGCCTATAAAAACAGTCAGGTTCAGTCCAATATTTTAATTAAATATATTTGTTTTATGGTAAAGAAGTTATGGAAATACATATGAACTGGGATTTTCCTTGGGTGCAGTATCTCTCAGATCTATTTCTCTTTCTCAGGTAAATGAGGAATTGTCATGCATTTGCCCCGGGCTTGAATTCATCATTTTCATAGGCAAGTTGTATTTTTCCCCCTAGTGTGATCCTAGTAATGAACTTTTCCCCCCCAAAACAAACCAGAAATGCATTCATTTTATTTGCTTGTTTATTTGCTCCAAAGCCATTGGGTTGGGGGTGAATGATGCTTTTTTTTTTTTTTTTTTTTTTTTGTGAACCTGCAGAAACATGATTTTTTCTTACAAGTTTTGTATTCATTATGAAATGTTTTTTTCAGCCTCAGACAATTCGCTGAACAGGTTACAACCACAAGTGAGTCTCCCATGTCATTTGAGGGAAGGGAAGGGAAGGGAAGGGAAGGGAAGGGAAGGGAAGGGAAGGAAATATGATGCGACTCAAGTATCATCCATAGAAATACATTATATTTTACTGATTCTTCTTATAAAATTCCTTCCCTGCCCCTCTGCTTGCTCCCATGGGAAAATAAGTTGTGCCACTTTTAATCGGTCAGACATTGCTTCATCACCCCTTGCATAATTTCACAGAGTGAGGGGAAAACGTGCCAAATTCCATCCCCATCCACTTCTTTCTAATCCAGGAGGGAACTGATCGTCACAGCGAGCAAGAAGGGGCAAGTCAGATCCTTGCTGAAGACCTGCAAGGCTCTGTAGTACAAAATCATCAGGACTGGGTGTCCTGTGTGATTGCACAGGCTAATCTAAGAAATATGAGGCCTGGGGAAGGGTAATTTAAGACTTTATTACTATTATAGGCCCAATGTTCGTTTTCTATGGGTAATCAGGGTAATCCATGATTCTGCTGTCATTGCAGCTGAAAGATGAGGATTGCTAAAGTACATGAGTGGGTAACACAGGAGACCATAACATGGTGAAATTCTGATATCAAGTGAACAAAAGATCATTTTCTTTGGTGAAACATTAGCTTGAAGGAAAACATGGAAAAATGCACTTGCTGGTATAGAATCTGCTTCTTCCCTTTGAGTATATTATTGGGAATCTCTGCTCGATCTTGACCGAATAATTTAACGACATGTCTCAGGTCTATTCATTCTAAAGGTACATAGTAGGACTCCAAGCAATTTGAAAGATGAGATTTAGAATAATGGACTGCCGAAAGTGGCCAGGATCTTGTGCTTATCCTAAAGAGTATCTTGACTTGATGTTGTTGGGAAAAGGTTCTTGAGCTGGATGGTCCACTGGTTTGCTGTGAGGGGACGATTAGGTTCATAAATAGTCTACTGGCTGTTTATTCCAATAATATTTTATGATCCAGGTTGAATATGGTGCTTATGAGTCTTGTCACTGCAGGTATACATAGTTTGTAACTTGATAAGTAATTCAAGAAAGAGAATGAGAGAGAATATTAGCAAACTAGAGACTGAGAACAAGTAAATTTGAGATGAATACAGCAAAAATATGTAACTGTTCATGGAGAAAAATCATGAGATTATTCTCTTTCTTTTTCTCATTTTCTTCTTCTTTTTCCCCCAAAAGTGTAAAAGTCCATATGATTGTTGCCATTTTAACCTTCAGAAACTCCAGCAGGTGATGACAGCTTTCAGCAGTCCGTGCAGCTCCAAGATAAATGTTCCATTACAAGAGGCAAAAAAAAAAGACAAAAAAAAAAAAAATTGAACTGCTTGAGTGTGCAGGCAGAAACAATATCACTTCCTGACAGGAGATGATAATCCACTTAGGTCTCAATGTGCAACCTCTGAGGTCAGTAAAAAGCATGCTGATTAATTCCGTGGGTGTAGGATCATTTCCCTAGCAAGCATGGTATGTGAAGCAAGGTGTAGAAACTGTTTCTGTGCTGAGTTTCACATTTGTGCATCTCAGCCGGGTTGAGGGGAGGAACATTGGTGTACAACTTTTACTTATATCCAAACAGTGACACATTGGCTCCAGCAACCTGCTGACAAATGGTTTTGGGAGCATGGCCACTGAGCTTGGCCAATGGATAAATTAACCAACAAGGATTACCAGCTGCGAGGAGGGGTAAGTGCTATCTACTCAAGAGAGGAGCCTTTGTGCTTGAGCTGCTGCAGGTAGGGGAAGAGGAACCACCCACCACCTTAAGAAAGGACACAGACTAAAGGAAGTCTGTCCCTGGGACAGCTGCCCTCAGTGGCAGTAGTGAAGTTCAGAGTAGTTTTAACACCCACCTGGGGATCTGACTGTGATTTTAACTAATGTTGACAAGCAGATAGAGTCAACTCCAAAAGAGTTCACAACTTTTAAGAAAGGTTGGGCCAAGAACTTCATAAGCAATCAGATCCAAGGATTCAGGAAAATACCTCAGTTTACAGTAAAAACTGGCATTGCTTTCAGAATAAAGGTTTTAAAAGTATATTTCAGGATTTAGCCTCATCTCTAACTTTTAGGGTAAAGGATGTAGTAGGGTATAGTTTGTAGGAATCTACCTGCTTCCAGGTTTTCCCACTCTCCTCTAAACAATGTGGCAGCACTGATTTTGTTAGAGGCACAGTGCTGGAGGTAAGGGGCTCTCCCTGCCCATTTCATGTTACTAATGGCAACAAAGCTTTGTCAAATGAAAATATTATCTTTAGCCAGAGCTTTCAACCTTCTCATGTTACAGTTCTCTTTGCTGACTTGCACCAAACAACCATTACCCCCTGGGCCTGAAACGTACTCTGTAACGGTCTTCAGTGATGTTGCCATATGCAAAAAAAGAACAGTGCTAACAGGGGTGAGACATTTAACCTGACTTTTGATGGAAAGGATCCCTTTATAGGTACTAGAAGAAATAGGTGACTTTATATTCATCTGTTCATGCTATCTACTTTTAGAATCATAGAATCAGAATCACAGAATGGTTTAGGTTGGAAGTGACCTCTAAATATCATCTAGTCCAACCCCTTACCATGGGCAGGGACATACTTCACGAGACCAGGTTGCTCAAATCTCTGTCCAACCTGACCTTAAACACTTCCAATGGCAGAGCATTCACAACTTCTCTGGGTAACCTGTTCCAGTGTCTCACCACCATCATCATAAAAAATATCTTCCTTATGTCCAGTCTAAACCTGCTTTCTTTTTGTTTAAAGCTGCTGCCCCTTGTCATGTCACTACAGGCCTTGGTAAAAAGTCTACCTCCATCTTTCTTATAAGCCCCCTTTAAGTACTGAAAGGCCGCAATAAGGTGTCCCTGTGGAGCCTTCTCTTTTCCAGGCTGAACAACCCCACTCTCTCAACCTATCCTCACAGGAGAGGTGTTCCAGCCCTCTGACCATTTCTGCGGCCCTCCTTTGGATCTGCTGTAATAGGCCCATGTGTTTCCTGTGCTGGGGACCCCAGAGCTGGACGCAGTACTCCAGGTAGGGTCTCACCAGAGTGGAAAAGAGGGCACAGTCACCTCCCTTGACCTGATGGCCATGCTTTTTTTGATGCAGCCCAGGATCCTTTGGGGAAGAAGGGCCTAATCTTCCCTGTTAGCTGTGATTCTGGACTACAAGCCCAGGTGGAAACATTACTATTTGTTTAAAAGAATCCCACTCTGCTTGTATTGTACTTTCTAAATAAATCCTATCATTTATCGGTGTTTCTATTATTTCGTTACTTATGGGACCCAACAAAAATGCAAGTCTTACCTTAAGCCCTCTCCTCTCTTTCTGTGCATGTACACATACCAATGTGCATATGTTAAAAGCAGTCTGAGACACAAAGGTTTTAGCTTCTAAATAGAGGTGGATGAAAGGCACACAGTACTATGATCCCCATTTCACAGAAGTGGAAATGAGACACAGGCAGATTTAGGGACTTGCCCAAGGCAAGACAGGAAACACGTAGCATGACCAGGAATCAAACCCACATCTCTTCTGTTCTTTGGCTAGACGACTAGTGTTCCTCTCAGTGCAGAGCACAAATAAGATGGGAAGTGGCACTTTGAAGCACTTTTCTCAAGATAACGTCACTGTTATTGTTATAATTTAGCAATAGATGTTATCAATATAAAAGTAAAGCCGGTTGCAATTTGACTTTATCCTTTGTAATGACTCACTTCTTCCATACTGCCCACAAGAAGTGAACTAATAACCAGTTATTCCCCCTGGATTTCTCAGAATGAATTGTCTCTGTGTTACTTGCTTTTAAGCTACAAGACAGCTTTCCAAGCCACCCCAGCAAAGTCATATGGTCATACCGAACCCCCTGTTAGACCTCTTGGTGACCTCCTGATGGAAAGGAGGCTCTAGACACGCATTCAACTGTAGCATGGTGTTCCTTGATGGTCCATTACTTTGACAAGACACTGTCGGCGTTTAAAACTGGTATATTCTTGAAGTACCTAATACTCATTGGGTTCTTTATTGCTTTTAGTGGGCTTGAGCTTGCACAGCTGAGTTGACTTGTGAGTCCTGTATCTGCACTGTCTTCTACTGGAGTAGGATCTAAAAAGCAGACAGTGTGGTTCCATGGGAGTTTGTATCAAACCCTTTGCAGACACATCACTTTAGACAGAGCTATTACAGCCAGACCCCCACAAACACGGTCTGTACTCTCACTTTGTCAACCAAAGTCCCGTAGGCTGCTGGGGTGGCAAACATTGCTTAGCTCCCATCCTCTAGGTATGTGGTGAACTGCAGCACGGCATTGGAAAGGCACTGAACTGTGAGTGGTGAGAAAGTGGAGATACTCACCAATAACACCTTTAGGAAGCCAATAAACCCTGTTAGGTTGTCTCAAGACTGTAAAACTGGAAAAGTACTTTGCAAGGTCCTCTATCATGCACCTCAGTTTAAGCATGTAAATAGTTTTAGAGGTGCAATACTTGAGTGGGACAAGTTTATTTTTCCTTACTTCAGAATAGAGGCTGCAATATGCCCTGATTCTCTGGACCAATACCTTTTCTTAATGATCAAGAAAGATCACTTCACGAGTGTTATGGAGTTTCCTAAATGAAATTGTCTAGAAGTGTGTTCTAGTCCCATCTCATCCTGGTTGGATCGGATGGTGTAATGGCAGGCAAACTGTCAGAAAAGTCACTACAGGTCACAGAAAACACATTACTGCACTGAAGTCTTCTGAGTGTGTATCTATGAAGCTTCAGAAAACTCCACAGTTATCATTGAGTCAGTGCCAGTCTACCGAGCTTTTTTTCCACAGAATAGTGAATGAAGACACCTCTTCTGGAGCACTAGATATGCAAGCCTCTAAATATTAGGCAGAAGGAAGATGTCTGAGACATGTCATATGAATGTTTCCCATGAGGTCTGGGCAGCAGACCTATGTCAGGTTGGGATCAAATCACTCATTGCAACTAATAGGACTCTCCATTGAATCCATTAATTCTGTTTGTTTGTTTGTTTGTTTAAATGATGTTCCAATCTAGTTTGTTTTGTCATTTTTTTCATATAGCAAGTTCTTTTACACAGAGTAAGCATTTAAGCACTGTTCTGAAGTAGGTAGCTGCTGCTCTGAATGAGGATCTCTGTGCTTTGCTGAAATACTTACAGTGATAACCAAGCAACTAAACAGTGTGTGTTGTGATTTTCCCATTGAGTAATATGGCATTTAGAATATACTTACTTCAGCATGCATGTCACATATAACCACTTCCTAAGAAATGGTTGCTCTTGGTTAGCTAACAGCTTTGCAAAATGTCACAAGCAATGTTTGATTCAGGGATTTTGTGTGTTTTTTCCCTGTAGTCTGTCTATATTTACATATACTTTTTCTTCCAGAATTTTTAAAGCTTGTTTCTGAAAGTGCAACATTTTGCAGATTATCTCAGAGTCGCTGAAGATTTGTTGTGTTTTTTTCCCAGAGACTGGTAAAATCACACTGGCTCCAGAGGTTCAACTTTCTGCCCCTGCTCAGGGAGGTCATCAGTAGCGTGGAGTCAGCTTTGGATATCTCCCAATCAGAAACAAATAAAAGTTAGCCCACTGGGACTTTAGCTAGGCTGTATCTGCCCTTCCAATGAACAGTTAAGCTTTGTAGTGTGCCTGCTTGAGAAACAGCTGTTTGTCTAACCCCTGAACTGCTCAATACATTAATCTGAAGCATAATTTAACTCTGTCTGAGCTTCCGAACATGGCACCAATAACTGGCTAGCACAGATTTACCAGCCTTAAAAATAATCATTTTTGAGGTTTGTTTAAAAAACAGTTCTCCTCCTGTCTTAGATTAATTAGAAGTGATAATCTTTGGCAAGAACATAGCCAACAGAGAGCACAGTTCATAGGGTTCTGAGCAAGATGCTCCCCCTCGAAACCTTCGTGTTACAGTTTGTTCCTGGTGCTTGTGAGTCAGCCATAGAGGCAGACCCTGTTTTTTGTTGGCCTTCTGTTTGGGGAGTGTGGTTCAGCTCTGCATCACCACGTTGTCCCTCTGCCAGCTAAGAACAAAGATCCAGTCAGAAGGATGGGAAAATACAGAACTATTTTGAATGAGGAGGAGCCAAGCCTTGATCAGATCTGGATATCCTCAAGCTTCAAAGTTAGGAGGCTTCTGGATTCCGTGTGGGATCAACTCTGTTTCTGAAACTAGATTTAAGGTTAGCGAGAGTCAGTGGGACTCTTTCCATTGGTCCCTGTGAGAAAGAAGGTCTTAAACGATGGAAGAAATAGAGAAAAATAAGGAGGAGAATGAATGTTTGTGAAAAATTGTCAGTGACATACTTTTGGCTGTTGAAATAGTGAGTGATGCAAGATCCAATATTCTTCTCTCACTCATGGACGCTCAGTTCTTGCTTCACTTTATGAGCGTATATACACTCCATTCCCCATATTGCCCCAGAGAAAAATGGCAGAAAAATGGATCACTCTTCTAAGAATTTGTCTTCTGAGAGTTGTTGTTATGTATCTCTGTATCTAGGGCATTAAATATCTTTCCCGATTCAGCACTGAAACACTCCAGCAACTTGGACTCGCTAAGATTTTACTACTGCACCATCAGCAGAGACGGGGGGGGTCCAGGTTGAGGTGGTTTTCAGCGAAGCAAAACAAGGACATTTATTGTCCTGCTCTACATACCATGCATGGGTTTATTTTGCAAGATGAACTGTTTCTTGTAGATACTTATGAAAGAATTGTGGATACCATGCTACCGCATAAGATGTATCTGCTCAAGTGAAAAGGCAGAGTGGAATTATGAAACTAAACATTAAGTATTATGGTATTGCGAGGTTTTGCTGTTGGTCTTGCTGACTTGCAACAGGTTATCATCTCCATGGACTATAACAGAAGCTTAGACAGCTTGTCCTCCTGTACACACATGCATGTAGACAACCTTTATTTCAGTCTAATGCGTCCCCTATGTGTTTTCTTTTTTTTTCTGAAGCTCTGACTCCAGCAGTTGAGGCGCTATGAGAGATCACTCAATTTTCCTTAAACACGAATGCAAACAGTTGTCAAACTTTCACAGTCACAGAGAAATCTTGAAAATTTAGCTTAGATCCAAGCATATATTTGGGCAATGCAAAAGCCTGAAAAGAGATGAAATGTCATGACGTTGCTGTTGTGTTATCACCATTGCAGAAAGCACAGCATTTGCAGCTCAGGGAGCATAAGAGTTAATAGGCAATGACAGAGATCTGGGAACTGGGCAAGTTGTGGACTGCATTATGAACACAATCCCTGTTGCAAGGAGTCTAGGGTATAAAAATGTAAAATAAGATGGACACAGACAAGCCAACAAGGAATATGAGGATATTACCCTTTTTTTACCAGATTACTGATTTACTGACAGAAAAGACCTGAATCTTAATGAGGGATTTAATCAGAGAAGGATGTAATTTTTCAGCTGGAACCCCTTTGGTGAAAATGTAGGTTTGATGACATCTATTTTCCTGTGAATTTCTGTCAGATGAGCTAAATTATTCATTAACCAAAGCTGAAAATATCTTGAAAAAATAGAATAATTTATTTTAACTTTTTATAATTATCACAATTTTTTATCTAAGATTGTTTAAAAAATGTATTTAAACAATTAGAAATAATTTTAAAGACCAGAGAAACATTTGATCTTAATCAATGTTTGGCCAAGATATTTATATTTTCAGTTCCTGCTTTGCCAAAATGTCCCAACAATAATGTTCTTGCTCAACTTGATGATCATGGTGATAACGAAGATTATGAAGAATTAACAGCCAAACATAAAATTTCCCATTTTCCCAGCAGGTTTCCACTTGAATGAGGGGAAGACATTGTTTGAGAAGGCAAACGAGGCAGGTGAATTGTGCAGGTAAAAAAGGGCGGCTGAAGAGGCTCATAGGTCGAGGCAGAGAGAGCATTAAGCACGTCTGTTGTGATAGGACAACAGCTAATGGTTTTAAACCAAAAGAGGGAAGATTTAGACTGATATAAGAAAGAATTTTTTTACAATGGGGGTGATTAAGCACAGGTTGTCCAGAGAGGTAGTAGATGCCCCATCTCTGGAAACGTTCAAGGTCAGGTTGGATGGGGGACTGAACAACCTGGTGTAGTTGAAGATGTCCCTGCTCATTGCAGGGACGGCTGGACTAGATGACCTTTAAAGGTGCCTTCCAACCCAAACTATGATTCTATGATCCCTCTTTTACACAGTCCAGTTTTGGCTGTGCACAAAGCAGGTGGAGATCACAAGGAAGGCAGGCAGTGACAGAGAACCGAAGAGGCCCCACTTTTACCCCTGGGTTCGCTGCGGTTGTCTGTCATTACCTGTCATGTTATTCTTTGTTTTCTGGACAATGCTAAGGCAGGAGATAAACTCACCCATGTGCTGCTGCAAGGCGTGCAGTGAAATGCAGGGTTAATTCCCTCACCTGAAGCCTTCCAGCCGCTTTTGGGGCAGAACTGTGGCTCTCTTGTACCTCTTTTTGGGATGGGGACAACCATAATCCCCCAACTCACATAGCCAGCAAACCCCTGAGGATGAGATTCTCAGCTGCCACGGTTATTGGGTGGAGAGTGGAGGGGGTAAATACCTGGAGAGAGAAGACGCTTTGCTATGAAATGTCTGAGGACGTGCTGTCACACTGCACAGTGTCTGAAACACCCAGTGCTGGGTGGGGGGAGCAGCGTCAGGCTGTCACCGGCCCTGTTACGGCACCCACACCTATTGAGCCTGACTGAGCTGTTCAGCCAAAGTGCATCACATTCCCTGCTGCCCTCATTTTGCTTAATCTGCATTCTTGCAGCTCAGTAATCCTCATGGGAGACTTCCTATAAATAGTGCTTTGGCAATTAAACCCGCTTTCCTTGCAAACTAAGCTTTAATTGCTATTGGCAGGTAGCTTGCAGAAGTATCTCCTATGGAGGAACTAGAGGATGAAACACATTTTAAATAATGAGGGTTTATCTTTGGGAAGAAAGGAAAGTTTATCTTAAATGCTAATGCTATTATCTAATCGAGTATCTAATGTTTTTCTATGCAGTTTGCCCCTTTGAGAGCACCACGGAGCAGAAATGTGAGCTGTAAAAATCCTGCTGTGTTCATAGAAATGTCTCTTGCACATTTTCATGGAAACCAGGTCAAAGATTACACCTCTGCAGTATTTTTTTGGTGGTATACATTCATTATTTTTAATGCATTTTACTCAGATTTCAGTCAGAATGAGATTTAAAGAAAACAACAAAACACAATAAAATGTCGACCCTCTGCCCTCAGAAAACAGGTGAACATACATCCAGGTCAAACCCATTGGCCAGCTCTGCCATGCAGAGGAGCTGGGGTCATTTATTTCAGAAGCAGGTTTAGCCGTTCTGCCTCTTGTTTCAGGAGCACTTCACATTCTTAAATGACACCTGGAAAGCTGAACAGGCACAGCGGAGCCTATCATAAAGGGAGAGGGGGATTTGGACTGTTTGGAAGTAAATCCTCAGATTATTTTTACATGAAACTGTAGGAATTATATTAGTACGCACGTAAGTGTGAATAAACCAGATGCTGCTCCTGTCTCCTTGCATGCTGCGGGTGTTATGCTCCAAAACAGTGTTCTTACGGGCTTCTAGGGGAGCAGGAGCAATCCAGCCATGCACAGAAAACCAAGGCTTTTCAAACCGAAATATGGCATCTGATTATGTGAGGTTGAAAGAAAACCACAGATGATACAGTCCTGTTTTAGGATTAAAAGGCACAGCATCATACATTGTTCTCAATGTGGGCCAAATCCTTTTAAGTGGTGAAGCTCCTACATACGACGACTTCTACCGGGGTCTAAAGTCACATCAGCCCAGTGGAAATGAATGTGTGATACATTTCTGAAAAGACTTGGCACATACAATGGGAGATGCTGCAAAAACTTATTTTGTATGCTGTTAGTCAAAATCATCTGTAAAATTCATTTAAATGGCACACACACATCCATTTTGTGCTCACTTTTCATAAATATTCAAAATATGAGTTTTCCTGCTGGGAATGTTTTCAACAAGTGTGTGGTGGTCAGGTCTGGGGCTGAGGCTGAGTTTTGAATTTGTGTTTGTACTAAGTGAATGCATGCCCGGAGCTCAGTCCTGCTGGGGAACACACGTACCAATAGGACACAGCGTGGTGGCACCAAACTATATCAGCCTTCAACTGGAGACAGCCTCAGCAAACTGCTGGAGGCCAAAAGCAACCAACAGTTATATTTTAAGGGATGTTTTTTTGAACAAAACATCTCAAAGAATTCACAACTCAGTTTTGGACAATTTTTCAAGGAATCTGGTGGCCCAAATTATTCTGGATGCTGTGTGTTTCCATAAAGTCTGGCCTGGGACATCTGTGATGTCACACTTTGCCCTTTTGACTTTTTAACAAAGCTCTGGACTGTGACACCACTTGTAAAGCTTTCTCCCAGCCTAAACCTGCTGTATTACCCCACTATATCAATCTAATCCTCAAATACCAACCTACTCATCAGTCTGTTCACCTTCTGCAACATGGTTCTGGTTCACCCCATAAATCTGATACCTTGGTGTGTTTCATTTATTAGTTGATTCACTGATCTCTCTGACCTTAAACCTGTAACCCTCTCTATCCCTGTGAGTATGGTCCCATTTTTTGAGGTTAATTTAGCTGTTGTGTACGAGCACACACATAGCAGAGACAAAGAGAGATGCCACTTTGGTGTTGGGTGAAGAGCAGAAAGAGGGTGAGAACCAGCAGGGTTTCCCCAGCTTTTGTGAGGGTGACGGAGCATGGAAAAAGGGTGTTCCCCTGCAGTCTGCCTCCATTGCCTGGGTACCTCCTCCCTCCCATTCTCACCAGCTACCACGGCAAAGTAAGTCTCACCAAGCTGGCCTAACCCCCAGAAAGCTCCCTTCCCCCCTGCAACTCACTCATTCAATGCCAGTTGCATTCAGAGTTCAATGCACAGCCCTTTTTCTGATCTCATATATAACTTTTGGAAGTATAAAGGTCACATGCAGTGGTTATTTACAAAGGGCACATCATGCTTAATTCTTCTGAAGGTTTGACTTTTTCTTTGACGTGTTCCTCACATTGAGCACATTCTGTGCACTTCTGCATCAAGACACAGTCACCAAGGATATAATCACTAGGTTAAATCCTCACATGGGACTCCAGATACTTTTCCTCATTCCTCATCCTTCAAAATTTTGTGGAGCTGTGATGCTAGGCATTGCTTTGGAGATCAAGGGGCTGGGGGTGACTAAGGACTAATTTGTTTGTTTATTTATTTATTAAATGTCCAGTACTTGCATATCTTAATTCCGTCTTACTTGAAGTACCAACATTGGCAATAACTTTCAGTGCTAATGTGACTGGTAGAATCTTTTTATTTGCATGTTTTTTTAACAACAGGTTTTTCTTCTGTTAGCATTTGTAATCGTAACAAGGGAGAAAATTCTCATAGAGAAAGGTATAGGAAGTCACAGAAGTGTAGTCAAGAAGATTAATGGGTATTAAATCAATATTTATAAACATAACAACTAATAGAAAAACAGACTCATACCCATTTGTTTTAAAAATAGGTTGCTGAAAAAACATGTAAATGAATATTTAATTTAATGTGTTTTTTTCTATATCAAGTATAGTTCCTTTTATAAAAGCCCATGAACAATGACAATAATGTGCAATAAATATTAATAATTACCCATAATGGGTAATTAAACTTTAATAATTAGTATGAAAGTCAAAATAACAAGAAAGAATCACTTGATCACATTCAAAACATTCAGTATTTGAAGGATGTTGTATAATCATTACAGCATAGGTTAATGATTGTCCATTTGAAGTCTGCACTCATTTACGTTCATGGTTATTGGAATGTAACAGTTGATAGAGCATTTCATGATAGAAAAAATTGAATATGTAAATATTATTCCAAATGTGAGTCCACCGTGATGGGGTTATCTCTGCAAATGTAGTTCAAATTGGTGGTATACTATAAGGAGGTTGCTTTTTAAAGTGCCTTTGCAAAAATGGGTTTAATTTAGGGGAGTTCAGGTCAATATGCTGCACAGAAATATTCTGTATTTGTAAACACAGTGTGACTGAACCAAATGGGTTTAGCCTGAAATATTCTGCTACCCTATAGCTGAGGGTCTGGACCACATTTTCCAATACTTTGTAGAGTGTAGTTGAACAATCTTTTGCAATACATTTTGGGGTTCTTTGCACTTTGCTGTATGAAATCCCAGTCCTTGACACACTCCCAATACAAAGAAGAGAAATAGTTTGTCAGAAACATACTTTGGCTCATGAGACTCACTTATAAAGATGGGGAGCAGAAAACAACCCAAAATACATCTCCCATGGGGCAGCGTACTGCCACTTCAAAAGGTACACAGTCTCTTTTGAGGTCTTCTGGGGTCTTTTGAATAAAAAGCTTTTTAAAAAATTCTGCAAAAAGAGTAAACTTGTTCTTAATAAAACAGATTAATTTTGCTGAATCCTATAATGGTTTTGGTTTTTTTTTATTATTACCAGATTTAAAGGAGACATTTTAGTCCACAGTTCCAGGAATGTAAGTGTTCTTTTTGCTAGCAATCAGCATCTCTCTAAAGTCCTTCACATCTTCTGGGTTTTGAGCACTGTAGCCACCAATCCACTTCCATCTTATGTTCAAGGTGAGATTCATGGTTAGCTTGACAAGTCACCTAAAAACTGTTGGAGGGGTGGTTTGTTTGTTTGGGGTTTTTTTATTTGTTTTGATTGAGTTTTAGCAAGTTCAGTTTCCTGATGCTGTTGTCCGTGCATCTGTGTGGTAAAGCAGGAAGCACTTTTCTTCTGCACAAACACAGTAGCACTTTGCACTTTTTTAATATTGTGAATAGCACAAGGGGACAGTAGCCAGGGACTTGTCACGTGGTAATCCCTGTCTCTCAGACCATTTAACGAGCTACTGAGGAATGAGATGAGCGAGAAAATTACTAAACGAGGAAAGGTGCTTCTGAAGCAATATAATTACTTAAAGTAACATCCAATATCTGCCTTTTCATTGCTTCATACCCTTTGGCGCTATTGGTGGTCAAGCTGTTTTGCAACGGGTTTATCTGTCCCATTTCATAAATAAGGAAAACAGGGCACAGGAGAACGACTTGCTGGAGGAGGCAAAACAAGTCCCTGGCAGAGCCCAGGGAACTGCCAGGATGTGAAATACCCATGAAAAACAAAATCCTAGGTAAGAGGAGAGGGAGAGGCTTTAAGACAGAAACCCTGGCGTGACTGCGTGACACACCTGCCGCTACATGCTGATCTATACCAGCAGTAGAAGTGTCCCACCAGTGTCCCACCCAGTCCCAAACACCAGTCCTCTCTACTGTGCCGCTGAGGGGTAGCTTTGCAAGACATGGCGTGGCCGCAATGACTGTGGCCCATGGGTCCTCCCATACTTGGATAGGAAGAATTTCTCATCTTTTTGGGAACCCATCATTTCTCCTGTCGTAAAGATGCAGTAGAAGGCAAGCGGATCTGTGACTGTTTTTCAGGCAGTGCAGGAAAGCAAAGCTGCTCTGAGCATGCAAGAGCCTCCCTCAGCGATCCCCACATGCTTTAGTTTAAGTAAAACGTGCAATAGAGGAAAAAGACTGAGGAAGTCTGTGCAAGTGACTGAAATTAGCTTTTTCCTAAAATGGAGAATTAGAATGTTTCATGAAATTAATGGAAAGAGGATCTTAGAAAGAATAAAGAGGGGCCTGGATAAATTAAAGATTTTATCTGAAACCAAACTGGAGTAATTGACTAAATTAACTTGTCTTAAAGAGACATGTACTGAGACACTGCAAAATAAAGAAAAGATAAAAGGAAATTAGAGAGTGTAATATGGCATATAAACAGCACTAGGAAAAAACTGAAGGGAAAAGTAAGAATGTTATTGTCAAAGCAGAACAAGAAAGGCTTTACATGCATGTAAGTGACTAAATGTGCCATTTTATTTTTCAACAAGAAATACAAAAATCTTCCTGCTGTTTCTCAATAAAAAGAAATCAGTATTCAAATGACGTATCTCAGGGAGCAGTCTACAAACAAGTACACCTCATAGTCATTTCTGGCTTACTTTATTTATTAATTAAAATTTCAAGAAATCATGGGAAGGCCCTGAGCAGAGATCATAATTTGATTTTTTCTACTGATGTGTAGAATAAGCCACGACAAACATTATAATATGCATATTTTAATTTAGGCACTATCTAAAATGAATCATGGGCAATATTTTTTTTTGATCAATACAATGATATAAAAAACAAATTCTAAGGTTTTTAAAGATGCCTTTCATTTGTTAAAGCATCTAGCACAAACCTGGTAAAACAGTAGATTCCCTCCCATGTGATATGTTAGCAGAACACATATGTAGTGCCCTCAGTTTAGAAAATATTATTATCAAGGAATAATGTTAATGATGCAAAAACCCTGCAGAAACCAAGCAAAGCTTTTTGCACAACTCCCTCTTCATTCCTGATCAGAATATTAAATTAAAATTGCATTAAGGAATGGAGAAAAAGTGATTTTGTTAATCTCGCAGACCTCCCTTCAAAGTTCTTTTTCTTCTACATATCCCAACTCACTTATTATTATTACTGTTTAATGTCATAGTTGCAATTAGTGTCCCCAATCAGAGATTGAGTGCACTGGATTAAAAGCTTTATATATACACACACACACATGTACATATATATGAACATACAGACATGCTTAAGACTTTCCTGTGAGGCAGTGGGTTAACAGCAATGGCAATTGCTCATTTTTAAGGACTGAGTATTTAGGAGGGAATAAGCATATCAGTGACAAAGAAGGATAGTTTTTTCAGAGCCTAACTTTGTAACACAAGGAGGCAGTTTAATAAGTTTAAGGGTTTGAACTTTTTTAAATTCTACATAATAATGTAGTTTATCTTAAGGGCGAAGAAGCACCTTTAATGTGTGATGAGATCTAAAATGAAAAGGAGAATGAAAATAAACCTTTTACTGCTGCTGTTCATGTCAGCTGGTGTCACTTCATAGAAACGACCTACTGCACAGAAAATACACTGCCCATTTTAATTTTTTTGTTGATTATGTGGGAATCATGTTTGACAATGTAATTAGTAGACAGTTAATAATGCTCTGCTGTGATTTAACTAGCCATTTTTGTTCCAAAGTACTAAATCTACGGTTGCTGCTGGGGAAATGCACACCATCCATTTTATTGGGTTTCCAGATATCTTGCTGCAAGGAAGCCAGCTCTGTGATAGATCTGCAGCAACAAGGTTTCACAGCTCTTTAGGGCAGAAAAAAATCAAACTGAGGTTAGAAAAAGAATAAAGCAGGATTTTGCTCTTTGAGGATGGGGAATGAAATGCTGCTCTGCTGGAAGAAGGCCTACAAGGAGATGTTCATTTGAAATCTTATAATTCTTTACCCCAGTGCCAGGGTTACAAATCAGAGGTGTCCTGCAGGGCTGTCTGGTCTTCATGGCAAAGAGGGGGTGTACTCTCCAGAGCTGGTGCTGGAGGGCAGGGTCGAGACAGTGCCAGATAGCGATGGGAGCGATCTCAGAGCAGTGCTCAGCATAGGCTACCTAATCCAAATCAGTATAGACACAAGAAGTACTAGCTCAAGGACCAACTATGAGCTCTATAGCACCATGGAAATGCAACCACAGACCTGTTCCTCAGTATTTTCACAGCCTGTGGATCCTCCCCCACAAAATTTGGCTTCTGTGGTCATACATAGGGCATGGTTTCCTCCTGTGGAAGCAGTTACATTTTTTTCTTGAAAGAGCACAGGAATTGAAGCAGTGTATTGTAATCTGTTTAAGATGAAGGTGAACCGGGGCATTGAGGCTGAGAGGGATCCTGCTGGAAGTGCTGCCTTATTTGCAGTGCTGTAGGAGGACCATCACACCTTGCTGCAGAGGTGGCCCCTCTTAAGCCAGTACATGTCTCCAGTTTCTTGGAGGGGATCTTGATTCCTCGTGTGGACAAACAAACACAGCTCTGCAGCCTGTTTTAACAGGATGAGCTGTGGACTGATGATATTTTGGGGCTTGTCAACCCTACAGGTTCCTGGAGAACCACCATGCTGTGTGGTATGTTACCTATCCAAATCCTACGTCCGGTAAGGAGGAAAGCGCTGAGATTTTTGCATCCTTCACTCTCCAAGAAGCTGAGGTCGAGGTGAGAGAAGCAGTCGCCAGGGCCCACCTCTGCAGCAGGGCTGGCACAAGACAGAAGCAAAAAAGATTCATGGTGCTCTTATCCTGTGGCAAGGGATGACTGGTGACACTGGAATCACGACACATTTTTATTCTGCATTTGACAGGGGCACACACTGTACATTATACCCTCAGTCTTCTTGTCAATCTCAAATCCTATCAAAATCAAAGCCCCAGCAGCATTAACTTTTGTTAGTCCCAATGAGGTTTCAGCAGATTCTCACTCGTAATGACTGTAATTTGAGACACCCATTACCCCCCTTTTTTAACCTGTTTTCCTTGGGAAGGATGGGGGTGGGAAATCTCTAGTCAGTTTCTGTGCATATGTGACTGTCACATTGTGTCCCTCAAAATATTTTTAAGACAGAAGTTTAAGGTTTGCAATGAGAATACTCATGTCCCAGCAAATTACCAAAAGTCACTAAGAGAAGGTAGTGGATATTAGTCCTCCCATTCAAGGGAAAAGATAATATTAATTAGAAATCTAAGAATTAACATGGGAAGGAGATCTTACAGATAGATGAAACAAGAAAAATATATGTGCTCATAGACACCAAAGTAGTCAAGATACCCGTGAGTAGGGAGGTAGTAAAGACGGGCAACCGAGGCAGGACTCTCCAAAGTATTTAAATGCCTTTCAAAGAAATGACTGGCATTCAAGCCAATGAGTGAGCTGCCGGCGTCCTATTCAAAGCCCTGTGACAAGGGAGGGACGCAAACCTACGTTTCCCAAGCCCCCAGCCACAGCTCCCGTAACTGGATGAGCTTTCTTTGCTGCCTCTTTTCACAACATCACCATGACAACAGTGGCTGCTCTCTTTTTGGCTAGTGCTCAGTGCGCATATTGATGGTGATCAACAATGAGGTACTACCACGATGAGTAAATAGATTAGACCCATGTGTTACCCTATGGTCAACACACACAATGAGCAGATCTGTAGCCTTCAGATCACTGTTGTTATTTCCTCTCCCGAGCCCTGCAGTGTCCTTTCTACTGACACATAAGCTAGTATTTGACGATAGTATTATTTACATTTTTAATTACATTGTGTGTACTGGGTATTTACTCTGAGCACAAGTGGCAAGCTGTTTGGGAGCTAGTGTTTCTGCAGTGCCGCTAATTAATTGATGATAAATAAGTAAATAAAGAGCCCAGCAAAAGCAGAAGGAAAGACTATAGCCTTCTGCTTTCCTTTCCAGAAAACTCTATCCTCTGCATTATTTTTTTTTTCCTTTTCTTTTTTTCCCCTGTTATCATTCACCTTTTAATTGAAACAAGTTCGGCATTTGGCTGCCAAACCTTCCCCTGTAAGAAATGCATGGCACTGAAGACTGGTTTAAATGTTTTTTCTTTCCTTTCTTTGTTTCCTGCACGGGGATGATGGGTCCTTAGGTTAGTCTGAAATTCTTTACAAATGCATCCCCTGATAAGGCAGGTCTGGGAAATCTTCCATATGTGCCATCATTTGAAATTTAACTCAAGAACAACAAAGGGGAGCCATGGCAAACACGGGAAAGGAGATGGGATTGAAACAGAGCAAGAAGATCTCCCCTGCCTAATTTTTATTGAGAGTGAAAGAATATTTCACTCTCTTCTCCATAAGTAACCCTCACTTACACTGCGCAGATAGGAAACAAAGTTTAATAAAGTGCAACCGCAAGAGCGAGGCTTTCAAATGCTACACCTACGGCCGGGGCAGGTTTCCCAAGAATGTCTCATTGAGTAAATTCTGGCCACTTTCATTATGTGACTAAGGCTTTCTTCAGCCTATGAGCATGTACCTAAAGTCCTGTTCATTTGCTTAACTCTTTTGCATTTAAAAACCTGGTCAAGATGAGACAAGCTATATATTATAACGTACATTTAAATATGACTTGGCCCAATGAGTGTTTTAAGAGGAGTGGATAGCCGGTTCGTGTTCGTTAACAGATGGAGTAATCCAGTAAAGGAAAGGCCAAATTTGGGAGCTGAATTATGTAGCAAATCTGAGCTTTCTAGAACTGTTGATGGTTTTATAACCACTTTGCCTAGATGGGAACAATTATACAAAGGGCAGGCCCAGGCAATAGAGAACATCCCAATGGGTGTTAGTAGAGCCTGTAGCCATGCTGAAGAAATAATACAACCTCTAAAAGTCTTAAACATACAAAAGGACTCCTGAAAACAAAGGAAATTTTAGAAACATACCTAAAGAAGCTGCTGTATATGTATATGGGTTATATTCTGTTGACTATCAAGAATAAGACGTGAGTAGGTCACAGCACTCCATCCCCACGTTCTCACCTGCATGACGCGTTTGGTGTGACTCGACAAGGAAGTGGCTGCAGTTACTTTCTGCTATCTTCACAATAGCTACATCCACTGTTCTGCAGAACACAAAAGCCAAAGCACATGAGTCTGCCCTTCATTGTTCCTTTTAATTCATAAAGGTCAATCCGTTATGGGAACTTGGGCATCACAACATTGAGCAGTGTGGTGACCAATTTTCATGTAGCTACCCGCAAGCTGGAGTTCTAATTGCCTGTCAATAGAGGCAACAAAAGCCCTCATATCCAGCAAAACCGTGCCTAATTCTGCCAGAAAGAAATGGCTGACTTGAAAGTTCATTTATTTCCTGCCCATTCTGGAGCTTGCAAGCCTTCCTGTGTGGAAGCTGCATATCCCAGGACATTTCTGACTTAGACACCCAGACCTTTTCTTTTCAAAGCTAGGTGAAATAGATTCATCCGTTCTTTCTTTCAAAAAAACTTCAAAATATAGTGTATTTATTCAAAAAGTAGGAAACTTAACCAAATCTCTTCTCTCTCTTGAACTGTTTTAACCCATGTTCAGCACCCTGTTGACCAGTATCCTGGGTTGTGAAGTACAAGGAGAAGGTGCCACAATCTTTCTGTTCAAGGTTATTTTTTGCTCTGTATGACTTTTCATCAATTCAGTTATAGGGAAAGCACAGTTAAACACAGATCTATAGTTTAATGACAGGAGAGACTCAAGTTCCCACCGCATTGAATACTTAATAGCAGGTATTGAAATATTTAGAGGCCTCCAGGCTAGAACCCAAACTCCCCCTCCCCTCGTGCCAGGTGAGTGCCTTAACTAGGTTATGAAACAGTGCAATGCCATATCAAGATCTCTTTATAGCCAAGATCCACACAGCAACGTGTACCTTGGAGAGACAAGGAAAGGGGGAACTCCAGGAGTAGCTCATATACACAGTAACTACAGCTTCCCTACTGCGCTTTGATGCGCTTTTATTTGGGGCTTAAGGAATATTGAATTATTGCCTGGAAACTGGAGTGGCTTCAGCCAGGAGGTCTGAGATCATCCATGCCCCTACAGCACCTCGAACAATTTATCCTGCACTTTGCTTACAATCAATCATAATCAATTCATCACACTACAGCTCCTGGGACAGCAATGCGAGCTGTGGAGTGCATTACTTTGTGTCTTACAAGAGATATGAACCCTCCTGAAAGGAGGAGTGCTCTTCCCTATAACCTCCTGGTTGGGATGTTTACCTGTTAAATGAGAGGGGTGGAAATTAATATTGGTCCTTGGCAGTGGGGTATGTTCTAGCTGGGGAGTCCTTATACAAAGTGGGACTGCAGTACCTACTCCTAATTTAGCAGCTATGCTTTGTGCTCATGTGCTTTGAAAACACCTACCAGATGGACCCCTGTGAGCGAAATAAGTAGATAAACACATCATTTTTATTTCCCCTTCTGGGTTAGGAATGACATGCAAGCCAAGCTCCAAAGTCTTGACAAGAACGAGGTACTTCTGAGCAGTTGCAGCTTCTGGAGAACATTATTGCTAGGTAGCAGCAGCGTCAGACAAACTGACAACTGGCTGCTGAAGTCCCTTCTAAGTCTCTTGACAGACCTGTGCCAAAATATCTACCGAGGAGCAATGCTTCCAGAAGTGTTCACCATAGGAGCAGACCCGTGCTGTCAAGAAGTAGCTGCAATAATCAGTTTGAAAGGATGTTGATGGGCCGCCGAGATTTCAAGTTTAGCAAGGTATAAGAGAAATTAAATTGATGGATTTCTATGTTCATTCCTGGGGGCCAGCTTTGAGATTTAGGTTATTAAATCAGATTCTATGTTTTCATTTAAAAGAAAACAACAACAACAGGAACAACAAAAAAACACCCACACATTTAAAAAAAAAAAAAAAAAAAAAGGAGCAGCAGCAATACAAAGAGATGGAGTGACACTCCAATCACTGGAATGTAACCAAATGAAACCGTGTGATCCTATGCAGGGAATATTTGCTGCTGTTTGCTCCTTAGTTAATTAATTATTGCTGGCAAGTTGTGCAGGGTGTGGGCCTGTTCTTGGCTGCTGCACTCTATGTTTGATGCTGAGGCCAGGGGAACTCCAGAGGGTATTGTAAAAATTCCTCGCCTTGGGAGTGAAATAGAGAAAAAAAACCTCTGCATGCTCACTGCTGTTGTTGTTGTTGTTGTTTCAAATCCTGTCCCCCATGGTAATTTTATGATGGTCCTTGAAGCTCTGAACCACCAAAGATGGAGGCTGCAAGTTTTGCCCATCTTAAAGATGTTAGGGGAAGGTTACGGTGCTATAGCAGACGTATCTCTGTTGAGTTCAGGGGAAAAGGGGAAACCTAGAACAGGAGTTAGGATGCCTGTGTGGGGGATAGCACATCTGGGCTTCATTCCCCCGATTTGTTGTAAAATGTCTTTATGACCTCAGCCAAATCACTTAGGGATGGGTTATTAAAGGGATTTAGGTACCTAAATCCACCATGACATTTTCAAAGTTGAAGCTCAGGCACTGCCTTGTCTTTCTCCTCCCCGCTGGTGCATAAAACTCCTGGGGATGGTTAAACATACCTTCCTGCTGGAGGCTGTGAGGCTTGAGAGGAGCTTTCCCCCGCTGCTTCCCTCCAAGTTGCTTTTACTCATCATCATGCAATTCCCACTGACAGGGGACCATGAGTAAAACTGGATCAGGCAAACAATTTTGCTGAAAAGTAAGCACTCAGAACATCACCACAAATGATAAAAAATGAAATACTTATTTTAGTCCAAATGGATAAAATGTTATTGTTCACTATGTAACACCACTATTACGTGATAGAAAAGAGTGAGGCTGAGTAAGGGCAAGAACTAAAAATGTGGACAAGAAAGGTAGGACCAGCTTGTGACAGCACAGCCACTAACAGAAATAATTTGGTTTACTTTTGTTTTTACAGGTTAATTTTTGTTAAAAAAGCTTAAGAGTTTTTACAGGGCTGTTGCTAACAAGATGATAGAAAATGCACCTCAAGTTTTTTATGCTCCAAGAACGCTTATTTAAGGTCTGCCAATTAATTTACCTTCTTACCAAGAAAGAATCAATGAAAAAATGGGGTAAATAAGTATCCCTGAGTCACAGAATAGCTGAGGTGATGCATGATAGCTGAGTAATAGTTGAGTAACTTACAATAAAGTCACAACAACCCCAGCAGAGGCTGAAAACAATTTCCACCTTCTTGGATGAGAACTAGAGCTGATCAAAACTTTCGATTTGTTTTATTTCCTATTCACTTCCCCTTCAATATACATGATTTGGTTAAAATCACACTTTTTCTGACTTAAACTAATAGCAAATCAGGGTTAAGTATTCTCAGGTTAGCTGTTTTTAAATCACAATAACTGTCCATATAGGCACAGTTCCATTAATTAAACGTATGAATTTAATGTAGTTAGTTTGTGCAAGTTTGGACTCACACACACAAGTGGTTATCATGGCATAGCATAATATCAAAGCGTAGCGATGCTTTACTTGACCTATGATTTAACTGTCCCCGTATGTGATGTTGAGCTGTAATGAGTGAGAGACATAGCAACAAAAGAAAATTTAACTTAGCACAGGAAAGGGAGTTGTTTTAATTCAACTTTATATTTCAGTAAAAAAAAAAATGGTGCAAATATGAAATGAGTATTAAATACATTGTCTATTAAAAAAATAGACTATGTTCTAGATAAAAGGATTTCTTGCCTTGTTGGGGGAAATTATAGCTGAACATAGGTTTGAGGGATTTGTTTCCTGTTTGATATTTTTTTTCCTCACAGAAACTTTATTTAAGTGTAAAAAAAAAATAATCTTTCTAGAAAACTGAAAAGAAAAAATCTTTCGCGAAAACTGAAAAAATCTAGCAAAAGCAAAACGATGGTTTAAGATCCATTTAGCAAAAACTTTCAGCAAATGTTTTCTCAAAATGGCTATTGAATTTTTTCTTTTACTGACTGAAACCAGATGCCTGCTAAGTCAATAACTGAAGACTTCATGTTTTGTTTAAAGAAAAAAAAAACTGAGAAAGGGGGTCTGGGGAGAAAAAAAGAGACTGTGGGGAAATTCGGACAAAGTGAATAGCTGTTCAATTCCTCCTCTGCAAAGCAGAAACAACTTTAGTCCTGCGGAGGTGCTATGATTTCTTCACCTTGGCATTTTTCGCTCCCCCTGATGCGTACTATTGAAAAACAATGGGTTCCTCATTGGCTGAGGTAGGTCAAGTCATCTCATATATTCCTCCCCAATACAGGAAAAGGGATTGTAAGCCTGAAGACTGCAACGAGCTTCTTTTTCTGCGTGCATAATGATCATAAGCAGATTGAAGCTGAGCTGGCAACACGTTTGGAATGTTGAATATGCAATACTTGGTCAGAAAGTAGAGAATAAGACCAAAAAAAGAAAGATTTTTTTTTTTTCCCTCAACCCCAGTTAGCTGACATTGGTCAGATTTACAAAAGTCGCTTCAAAACAGGCAGCAGCTGCTGATTCAGAGGTTACACTCCGTTTTGACAGCATGAAATTAGTTGCAGTTGAGCACGATATGTGTTTCTGGTCCTCTCTTGGACAAGGATGTCTCCTGCAGTAACCCAAAGGCTTTGAAGCCTCATCTGGAGAGCAAAATCCCCAAGGGAAAAGTCACAATTTAAGAGAAGCAGCAGTGTTCTGATAAACAGGATAAGGGAATTTTAGAAACTTCAGGACTTTTTCTTTTTTTTTTTTCTTCCTTCCTTTCCGGCCCACACAGGTATTGCTTGAGGCATCAGTCCTAGAAAAATTAGGCTACTGTAAGATTTATTGGCTGAGTGCAGAGTTTACATTACATTTTCTCTCATCACTTTCTCCTGGAGTAATTGCCTATGCATGCACAGTCCTGGCTGCAAACAGTGTGGTCTGATCCTTGGGTGGCTCATATTGGGACTGATCCAGCTAAAGGTTGATATCACCCATGAGCAGCTGAGTCCTTTTAACTCAGAAACTTGGGACTTTGCATGAAGATAACGTGGTCCTGTGGAAGAGCAGCCCCTCCTTTCAGGGCTTTTGCAAACGCTGTCTCCCATTTATTTATTCCATACAACTGCTGTTTTCCTTCAAGTCTGATTATTTTCACTGTAATTTTGTTTCATCATCAGCCACTGTAATTGATATAAAATACCTGCAGACGTAGTTTTGGTTGTGAAATTTGTGGTTAAATCCTTTTGTGAGTTTTTTCTTTTTTTTCTTTTTTTTTCTTTTTTTTCTTTTTTTTCTTTTTTTTTTTTTTAATTTCCAGTGGGCCTAGAAACTCTAGCACAGGGTTTGCAAAACTGTCTCTCTTCTTTGTCCTAATAACTTCAGAAAACACTTAATTTCAGCTGGGAAAAAAACAGAGTCAAGTTTGCAGATTCAGTTCTCCATGCAGCATCCCAAAGAGGCACACTAGCAGGTATGAACCCCAGTACTCACAGAACATCTGTGGGTCTTTCTACCTAAGATTATGATGGGGTGGGGATAAAGATCAGACTCTGCACAATAACAGTGTTCCCCGAGCCCTTATGTGGAGAATTTTACAGTGAAAATATTTTATCAGCTCTGAGAACTCACGATTCTGAGACTAATGCCAGTGGCTGTAAAAGTCCTACAAGGCCTTTAAAATATGCTAAGCACCTATGCATTCTCACCTATTTTGTACTATGGTTTAATCCTCAAATTTATCCTTTACTAGTAGAACACCTAAATGCAAATGTTAGAGGAAAACAAATGCTAATTGAGTCTTTGCTGGTAAAACTGGAGCCAGACCTCGGAGTTTGAGTCGTGGTGAACAGTCTTAGCATTTTAGCTCATTTCCACTACTGAAGTGTGATGCAGAGAAAGGTGAAACCCAAATAATTTCCTTTCGTGAAAATTACAGTCCTGTAAAGCTACAATAACTGTTCCTGAAACAACACAAGGGAAGGCGGGCCACACCGCTTCAAAGACCAAATGTATTATTCTTATTGGTTCCTTGAAAATATTTCATGACACATGAACGTCTCAAACAGTAGAAAGTCATACAGCTTTGAAATAATAACTGGGGGAAGAGGGTAAACCGAGACATATTTATTCAAGCATTCCAGGTGCCCTCTGCAATTGGTGACCTAGTCAAGTATGAGAAACAATACAATCCCGGGGGCCTGCCGCCGAAAAGATCCACAGCCACTAAATGCATTAAGACATTAATGTCTACTTTGGGATCAGTTCTCAACTTAACAGGTTAACCTCTGGCCCACAAGGGAATAAGCAGCAAACAAGATTTAGCCAAAGCTTGTACTCAAAGGGTAATTGATAGCTGCAGCCCACCCATCTGATACATTTTTTTGATGGAGATAATTTTCCTCTCATAAGGGAACTATCCGTAGAAATAATTTAAGTTGACGTCTCAACACTAAATCAAAATGCTGTGCTCTGACATAGGTACTGCTAGATGATCTGAGCCTTTCCAGCTAAAGGACAGAGGGGGTGCGTGTGGGGGAGAGAGAGAGAAAACTTAGTTTGCTATTTTGGTTATTTTCTGGGGAGGAAAGTTTCCATTTCCATGGCAAATAACTCAACTTTTCTTTGGAATAACAAGGAATCGCTCCATTATTCCTTTCACAATAGATATATTTTAGACCTCCACAAAATGAGGCTTTGCATGGCATTTTTGGGTGAGTGTTTTTTGCTTTGTTTTGTTTTTTTTTTAAAAAAATCACAGCTATTCTCCTGAAGTGTGGGCAACTGTGAATTTATTTTTCAGGACATTAATCTAAGCAAAATTTGCCTGTAGAGGGGAAAACATTGATATGAACATTATTTCTTTTCTCTTCTCTTCTCTTCTCTTCTCTTCTCTTCTCTTCTCTTCTCTTCTCTTCTCTTCTCTTCTCTTCTCTTCTCTTCTCTTCTCTTCTCTTCTCTCTTCTCT